>NC_141832.1:1121244-1221563 GCF_982586985.1 Callionymus lyra | reverse complement strand
GAAAATTGTTGGATTATAGTTGAAAATTGTTGGATTATAGTTGAAAATTGTTTGATTATAGTTGAAAATTGTTTGATTATAGTTGAAAATTGTTTGATTATAGTTGAAATTGTTTGATTCTAGTTGAAAATTGTTGGATTATAGTTGAAAATTGTTGGATTATAGTTGAAAATTGTTTGATTATAGTTGAAAATTGTTGGATTATAGTTGAAAATTGTTTGATTATAGTTGAAAAATTGTTGGATTATAGTTGAAAATTGTTTGATTATAGTTGAAAATTGTTTGATTCTAGTTGAAAATTGTTGGATTATAGTTGAAAATTGTTGGATTATAGTTGAAAATTGTTGGATTATAGTTGAAAATTGTTGGATTATAGTTGAAAATTGTTTGATTATAGTTGAAAATTGTTTGATTATAGTTGAAAATTGTTTGATTATAGTTGAAAATTGTTTGATTATAGTTGAAAATTGTTGGATTATAGTTGAAAATTGTTGGATTATAGTTGAAAATTGTTGATTATAGTTGAAAATTGTTGGATTATAGTTGAAAATTGTTTGATTATAGTTGAAAATTGTTTGATTATAGTTGAAAATTGTTTGATTATAGTTGAAAATTGTTTGATTATAGTTGAAAATTGTTGATTATAGTTGAAAATTGTTTGATTATAGTTGAAAATTGTTGGATTATAGTTGAAAATTGTTTGATTATAGTTGAAAATTGTTGATTATAGTTGAAAATTGTTGGATTATAGTTGAAAATTGTTGGATTATAGTTGAAAATTGTTGGATTATAGTTGAAAATTGTTGATTATAGTTGAAAATTGTTTGATTATAGTTGGAAATTGTTGGATTATAGTTGAAAATTGTTTGATTATAGTTGAAAATTGTTGGATTATAGTTGAAAATTGTTTGATTATAGTTGAAAATTGATTGATTATAGTTGAAAATTGTTTGATTATAGTTGAAAATTGTTGGATTATAGTTGAAAATTGATAGATTATAGTTGAAAATTGTTTGATTATAGTTGAAAATTGTTTGATTATAGTTGAAAATTGTTGGATTATAGTTGAAAATTGTTTGATTATAGTTGAAAATTGTTGGATTATAGTTGAAATTGTTTGATTCTAGTTGAAAATTGTTGGATTATAGTTGAAAATTGTTTGATTATAGTTGAAAATTGTTTGATTATAGTTGAAAATTGTTTGATTATAGTTGAAATTGTTTGATTCTAGTTGAAAATTGTTGGATTATAGTTGAAAATTGTTTGATTCTAGTTGAAAATTGTTGGATTATAGTTGAAAATTGTTGGATTATAGTTGAAAATTGTTTGATTATAGTTGAAATTGTTTGATTATAGTTGAAAATTGTTTGATTATAGTTGAAATTGTTTGATTCTAGTTGAAAATTGTTGGATTATAGTTGAAAATTGTTGGATTATAGTTAAAAATTGTTGATTATAGTTGAAAATTGTTGGATTATAGTTGAAAATTGTTTGATTATAGTTGAAAATTGTTTGATTATAGTTGAAAATTGTTTGATTATAGTTGAAAATTGTTTGATTATAGTTGAAAATTGTTGATTATAGTTGAAAATTGTTTGATTATAGTTGAAAATTGTTGGATTATAGTTGAAAATTGTTTGATTATAGTTGAAAATTGTTGATTATAGTTGAAAATTGTTGGATTATAGTTGAAAATTGTTGGATTATAGTTGAAAATTGTTGGATTATAGTTGAAAATTGTTGATTATAGTTGAAAATTGTTTGACTATAGTTGGAAATTGTTTGATTATAGTTGAAAATTGTTGGATTATAGTTGAAAATTGATAGATTATAGTTGAAAATTGTTTGATTATAGTTGAAAATTGTTTGATTATAGTTGAAAATTGTTGGATTATAGTTGAAAATTGTTTGATTATAGTTGAAAATTGTTGGATTATAGTTGAAATTGTTTGATTCTAGTTGAAAATTGTTGGATTATAGTTGAAAATTGTTGGATTATAGTTAGAAATTGTTGATTATAGTTGAAAATTGTTTGATTATAGTTGAAAATTGTTGGATTATAGTTGAAAATTGTTTGATTATAGTTGAAAATTGTTTGATTATAGTTGAAAATTGTTTGATTATAGTTGAAATTGTTTGATTCTAGTTGAAAATTGTTGGATTATAGTTGAAAATTGTTTGATTCTAGTTGAAAATTGTTGGATTTTAGTTGAAAATTGTTGGATTATAGTTGAAAATTGTTGGATTATAGTTGAAATTGTTTGATTATAGTTGAAAATTGTTTGATTATAGTTGAAATTGTTTGATTCTAGTTGAAAATTGTTGGATTATAGTTGAAAATTGTTGGATTATAGTTAAAAATTGTTGATTATAGTTGAAAATTGTTGGATTATAGTTGAAAATTGTTTGATTATAGTTGAAAATTGTTTGATTATAGTTGAAAATTGTTTGATTATAGTTGAAAATTGTTGATTATAGTTGAAAATTGTTTGATTATAGTTGAAAATTGTTGGATTATAGTTGAAAATTGTTTGATTATAGTTGAAAATTGTTGGATTATAGTTGAAAATTGTTGGATTATAGTTGAAAATTGTTGGATTATAGTTGAAAATGTTTGATTCTAGTTGAAAATTGTTTGATTATAGTTGAAAATTGTTGATTATAGTTGAAAATTGTTTGATTATAGTTGAAAATTGTTGGATTATAGTTGAAATTGTTTGATTATAGTTGAAAATTGTTGGATTATAGTTGAAAATTGTTTGATTATAGTTGAAAATTGTTGATTATAGTTGAAAATTGTTGGATTATAGTTGAAAATTGTTGGATTATAGTTGAAAATTGTTTGATTATAGTTGAAAATTGTTGATTATAGTTGAAAATTGTTGATTATAGTTGAAAATTGTTGGATTATAGTTGAAAATAGTTTGATTATAGTTGATAATTGTTTGATTATAGTTGAAAATTGTTTGATTATAGTTGAAAATTGTTGGATTATAGTTGAAAATTGTTTGATTATAGTTGAAAATTGTTTGATTATAGTTGAAAATTGTTGGATTATAGTTGAAAATTGTTGGATTATAGTTGAAAATTGTTTGATTATAGTTGAAAATTGTTGATTATAGTTGAAAATTGTTGATTATAGTTGAAAATTGTTGGATTATAGTTGAAAATAGTTTGATTATAGTTGATAATTGTTTGATTATAGTTGAAAATTGTTTGATTATAGATGAAAATTGTTGGATTATAGTTGAAAATTGTTGGATTATAGTTGAAAATTGTTTGATTATAGTTGAAAATTGTTGGATTATAGTTGAAAATTGTTGGATTATAGTTGAAAATTGTTTGATTATAGTTGAAAATTGTTTGATTATAGTTGAAAATTGTTTGATTATAGTTGAAAATTGTTGGATTATAGTGACATTCCTCACAAGACGACGAACTAATCTATCAATCTAATCCAGAGTGACAGCTTCCATAGGCGCAGATGGTTCCGATCTTTGTTCGGCGCTCTCGGGGGTGTGTCCGGGCCATAAAGCCATGTTCCTGCCTCACCTGAGTCAGTCTCACCTGCGCCACAGCCTCTCTCAACTCTCTCTCGCTCGTCAAAGAATGGCTGCTTCGCTGCTGCTGCTCGGCCTGCTGGTCTCAGGTCAGTCTCTGCTGGTCTCAGGTCAGTCTCTGCTGGTCTCAGGTCAGTCTCTGCTGGTCTCAGGTCAGTCCCTGCTGGTCTCAGGTCAGTCTCTGCTGGTCTCAGGTCAGTCTCTGCTGGTCTCAGGTCAGTCTCTGCTGGTCTCAGGTCAGTCTCTGCTGGTCTCAGGTCAGTCCCTGCTGGTCTCAGGTCAGTCTCTGCTGGTCTCAGGTCAGTCTCTGCTGGTCTCAGGTCAGTCTCTGCTGGTCTCAGGTCAGTCTCTGCTGGTCTCAGGTCAGTCTCGTGTTGATGTTGTCGTCTGCGCCGCGACCTTCGTCTCCCGACCGTCGGCCGCGCTCACATTTGTGTCGACTCGAGACCCCGCCGTGTTCGCCGACCCTTGACCCCGAAACCTTTTCCTTCACGGGCGGTTTCACTGCGACCTGTATTCGGAGGTTTGAACGTGTTTGTTGTGATCACAGATCTGGTGTCAGTCTTGTTAGAGCTTTGAAAGAGTCTCACGGTCAGCGTGATGTCGTTGTCAGCGTGGACCGCGAAGGGCCCGCGGACCTGCGTTCATGTGCGGGCTCAGATTTGAGTGTTTTTTGATGCCATGTAACCTTCAGTTACCTGGTTACCTGGTTACCTGGTCACATCTGAGGATAAACAACAAATCCTCCGATGGTTCGAGGAGATTAGACGGATCTGCCGACTCAGAACCAGTCGGACTGGGTCGGCGCCGGCGCTGAAATGCGGCCGGACAGGAAGTTCAATGTGAGTTACTGGCACCTGTCGTTAGCATCAATGACGGCGGAAACTTTGGTCGTTGCGACATCGCCGTCGAAAAACCTCGAAATTCAGGAAGATCCGGATTCTTTCGCCTCAGGTGGAGACGAGTCATTCGTCCAGTGAGTGAGTTACGTAATGACCCGGTCAGTGAGTCAGTGAGTCACACATTTGGACTCTTTGAATGAGTCAGTGAGTCAGTGAGTCACACATTTGGACTCTTTGAATGAGTCAGTGAGTCAGTGAGTCAGTGAGTCACACATTTGGACTCTTTGAATGAGTCAGTGAGTCAGTGAGTCAGTGAGTCACACATTTGGACTCTTTGAATGAGTTAGTGAGTCAGTGAGTCAGTGAGTCACACATTTAGACTCTTTGAATGAGTCAGTGAGTCAGTGAGTCAGTGAGTCACACATTTGGACTCTTTGAATGAGTCAGTGAGTTACATGTTTAGACTTTTTGAGTCAGTTAGTTATGGGAGTCACAAATAAGTGAGTCAGTGAGTGAGTATTACACGAGTGAGTGAGTGAGTCAGTGAGTGAGTATTACATGAGTCAGTGAGTCAGTGAGTGAGTATTACATGAGTCAGTGAGTGAGTCAGTACATGAGTCAGAGAGTCAGTGAGTGAGTCAGAGAGTCAGTGAGTGAGTGAGTGAGTCAGAGAGTGAGTGAGTGAGTGAGTGAGTGAGTGAGTCAGTGAGTCAGTGAGTCAGTGAGTGAGTGAGTGAGTGAGTGAGTGAGTGAGTCAGAGAGTGAGTGAGTGAGTGAGTGAGTCAGTGAGTCAGTGAGTGAGTGAGTGATCAATCAGGATTGCGCCGACAGGACGGCGACTTTAACAGCAGCTCCGAGTGTTTTTTGGGTTTATTACTTTTTTCCGAGGTTTGCCTCTGTCTTTTCAAACTTTTCTTTTCATCATACTGTCTCTTTAAGACTCGCGGACAGTTTTCTATAAAAATTGGAAACTTTCAGTGAAAAAGGAAAGTTTTTCATCGCCTTTTCTGGTGCGCAACGGGCGTCCTGCGCGCGTAATGGCCATCGTCTACAGTCGGGATCAGCTGCTGGCGCTGCGTTTCTCCGCGGTGCGGCCGGAGGAGCGACCCATCATCCCCCGGGATATTATGAAGAGGAGCCGCGCCGGAGTTAAACGCCGGGAGCTGAGGAGAGCTTATCGACCGGCGCTGCCGTCCGTCGTCATGGGCAACGTGAGATCTCTGCCAAACAAGATGGACGAACTCGCGGCGGCGACCAGGTTCGACCCGGAATATCGACGGTGCAGCATGTTGATGCTCACGGAGACGTGGCTGAACCAGAACCACACGGACGCGATTGCTGCGCTGGATGGATTCTGCTTATTACGCGCGGACCGGACGGAGATGAGCGGGAAGAGAAAGGGCGGAGGACTGGCAGTGTTCGTCAACGAGAAGTGGTGCCTTCCCAGGCACGTCACTTTAAAGGATCAACACTGCTGTCCTGACATTGAACTTTTGGCGCTGAGTCTGAGACCTTTCTACTTGCCACGGGAGTTCTACGTCATTGGTGCTCCGCCCTCCAACGGCTTCGCTATGGGTTTACCCCGAGGCACCGCCTCGTCTCTGAGAAAGCTTAATGAACTCGCCACCCAGCAGGGGGCAGTCCCTTCCTATAAAGGCGGGAAGCACCCGCCGCACTTCCTCCTTTTTCAACTCAGCGAGAAAGCTCCTGACAGTGGAATGTAATGATGGCGAATGAATATTGAAGTGAACCATGTGTGCACGAAGACTCCCTGAAGAGGAGACACACATGTCTGCTTCGTTTTGCCTAGAGGCACAAATCACACGTGATGATTATGTGGCCTTCCGAGCGCTTCCCACGGCTTTTGACAGTGTTGGGAAGCGTTCGAGGCTTGTCGACCCACGCCGCCTCAGATCATGATTATGATCAACACAGGACTGCCGTGTTGTTTAAGAAAACAACATGGCAGTCCTGTGAGCTGCACTCGACAAGCTCACGTTCCAACGTGTTGGGCCCTGATGAGTCGAGCTGAGTCGTCCATCGGTCATGAACAGATGTCGACGAGGAGGACGACTGGCTCGCTGCATGGAGTCGACCATGAGGTATGCGAGAGCGATCAGGTGAGTATCTCTTGCAGGTCTCATGGCCCTCCTGCAGCGCACTCGACGGGTTCACTTGAGAGGTATTAGTGTGCATGTGGCTCCGCCTGTGAGTGTGACGTATTCACAGGCGTCATTAGAGACTTTCGCCGCTAATGCTAAGCTAACATGCTCCGCCGTTCATAGACGGCGAGAGTTTCCTCTCAGAACACAGTTCGGAGGAGGTTTTAAACCCCTTCGTCCGGGTCATGCCGAGACTGTAATAACGGAGTCTGTCCACACGAATGAAGGGCAGACTCAACCATGTGCTTTGTTTCCAGATAAGCAAATGTCCACGAGACCGGCTTGATCAGCTGTGTTTACTTCACTTCTGTGTTGACATGCGCTGACGGGGTTTGACCGCCGATGAGCGTTGTCAAAAAAATCCCGGCGCCATGGATGACGTCACGTTTGGCGGAGAAACGTCATGGATGACGTCACGTTGGCGGAGAAACGTCATGGATGACGTCACGTTTGGCGGAGAAACGCCATGGAACGGACGCACCATTGAGAGGAATGGCCCGGCAGGAGGCGGCGCAGCTCCGCCATCACCTGCATGGGCGTGATGACGAGGCGCGACGGGGATACGCGGAGAAGATCCCGTTCGTCGGCCTGATAAGCAAATGTCCACGAGACCGGCTTGATCAGCTGTGTTTACTTCCGTGTTGACATGCGCTGACGGGGTTTGACCGCCGATGAGCGTTGTCAAGAAATCCCGGCGCCATGGATGACGTCACGTTTGGCGGAGAAACGTCATGGATGACGTCACGTTTGGCGTGATGACGATGCGCGACGGGGATACGCGGAGACGGAGATCCCGTTCGTCGGCATCATCATCTGGTGCTGGGGGGAAGCGTCACCAGAGACCAGCCACCCCAGCAGCACCAACAACATCGGCAACAGCGGCGGCGTGCGACGAGTGAGCGTCGCCAAGATCCGCAGCGCGAGCCGGGGAGCCAGCAGCCGCAGCAGAGTCGACGGCCGAGGGCTCCTCCCCCTCCCTATTCATTCAAGGGAATGTGTCGGGAATAAAACAAGAGAACGTATGACGTTTCTGTGGTTCGTTCTGAGAGATGTTAGTAGTGTGCATGTGGCTCCGCCTGTGAGTGTGACGTATTCACAGGCGTCATTAGAGACTTTCGCCGCTAATGCTAAGCTAACATGCTCCGCCGTTCATAGACGGCGAGAGTTTCCTCTCAGAACACAGTTCGAAGGAGGGTTTAAACCTGGAACCTGAACCCCGCAACCTGGTGTTTTTACGCGCGAGTTTTCTCGCCGCCCTGAGACCAGGCGAGGGCGAAGAACTTCCGCCCCGTCTGGTCGATCAACTGGAGAGGTGCGTGGCGGTCGGATCTCACGAGTGACGAGCAGGTCTGGACCGCCAGCGGAGCTTGAGAATGTACGGGACCGGGTGAGTGATGCGGTGCCGACGCGCGCGCGACCTAACTCACTTCAGCTCCGGGTTAATTCTCCAGCACATTCCTCCACATCGCGGGTTTTGTCAGCTCCGGTGACACTAAGAAGTGCTCAGGGAGTTGGGAAGACTTCCGGGGGGGGGGAAGGGAACACGCACGACGCGCATCTGAGGTGTCTCACGCGCACTTGCGCGCTTCTCCCACAGAGCCGGTTTATGTATGAGAGTGGGGGTTCTAGTGAATCCAACTCGAGTACATGCTCTGTGGATTCAAGAGATAGAGACGCGGCTTGTGTGATGCCCTTTCGTCTATGGCCCGCCCTTGGGGGGCGGGCCGGAGGACTACCCAAGGTTCGCCAGGGCTGCGGTTCTGACAGAACATTATTCGGCTTGGAGTCGCCTGGTTTTACTTCTAAGACCCACTTGGCTGGGGTGAGTAATCAGGCAGGGCTATGCGCTACTTTTGCCCGTCAACCCCCGCGTTTTCAGGGATTCTCTGGACGCGTATGGCGGAGCAGGAGAAATTATCCTGTTGAGAAACGAGGTGTCTACTCTGCTGCAGAAGGAGGTCGTAGAACTGGTCCCTGCAGCCGAGATGATGACAGGGTTTTACTCCCGGTACTTCCTCGTGGCGAAGAAGACCGGGGGTTGGAGGCCCATTCTGGACCTCAGGTATTTGAACAAGTTCATAGCTACCCGCCCGTTTCGCATGTTGACGGTCAAGAACTGCTTCAGGTGTAAGTCCAGGAGATTGGATGACATCTATCGACCCGACCGACGCGTACTTTCACATACCGATAGTCAAGAGACATCGAAAGTACTTGCGTTTCGCCCTCGAGGGTCGGGTGTTTCAATACACTCGACTCCCGTTCAGCTACTCTCTGGCACCCAGGACCTTCACCAAGAGTGTGGAAGCGGCAGTGGAGCCATTGAGAGTGAGTGGGGTAAGGATCTTGACCTATCTGGACGACTGGTTGATCCTTGCCAGGTCAGAGGCAGAAAGTTACGCTCACACACAGAAGGTGTTGAGCCATATTGCCACCCTGGGGTTCACAGTGAACCTCAGCAAGAGCGCTCTGACTCCAGTTCAACAGTTAGTTTACCTGGGGGTACTGTTGAACTCGGAGGAAGGATACGCGCGCCTCCCGGACGTGCGTATCCAGCCCATTCTCCGACTGACAACACAGTTGCTGGAAGCTCGGTGTCACGTGACAACAGCAGGCACTGTTATGTCCCTCCTGGGGCTCATGGCGGCAGCCCACACGGTTGTTCGGCTGGGCTTGCTGCACATGAGGGAGCTTCAGAGATGGTTTGGTCGTCTCAAGCTAGACCTCAAGCGGGAAAGAGGTCGGAAAGTGCGCCTTCCCGCTCGGGTTTTGCAGGACATCCAGTTTTGGAACTCACGCCAACCTCAGGCGGAGAGTTCCATTGGGTTGCGTCCTTCGTTACACTCAAGTGTTTACAGACGCTTCCCTGACAGGTTGGGGAGGCACCTCGGGTCAGGCCTACGCCAGTGGGGTCTGGAGCAGTCCGGTGCTCAGACACATAAACTGGCTAGAGCTGAAGGCGATTCACAATGTCCTGCTTCACCTCTCTCCCCAACTGTCACGGTCCAACGTCCTAGTATTTTCAGACAGCTCCACCGCCGTGGCGTACGTAAATCGCCAAGGTGGAGTCAGATCCCCAGCCCTTCTGTGTGTGGCAAGTAAGATTTGGCTGTGGGCGGACTGTCACCTGCTTTCGCTCAGAGCCCAGCACGTCCCGGGCGAGCTGAATGCAGTAGCGGACAGACTGTCGAGGGGGGCCGTCCAGGACGAATGGGGTCTGTCCGAGGCAGTGGCAAGCGAGATCTGGTCTCGATTCGGTCACCCGGTTGCAGACCCTTTCGCCAGCAAGGAGAACTTCAAATGCCCTCTTTGGTTCTCCCTCAGGGCTTCGGATTGCCCCCCACTAGGCGTGGACGCTTTAGCCCATTCGAGGTGGCCGGTCGGTCTGCTGTTCGCCTTCCCTCCTCCGCGGCTCCTTCTCCCCTTGATTCGGAGGACGAGGCGGGGGGGGCTGAGGTTAATTCTAGTGGCACCAGACTCCCCGGGGGCGCTCTGGTTCCCAGAGCTGGTGCGCCTGGCGGTCGGGGCCCCCGTGGGCCATCCCTTGGGGCCCCGCTGCCCTGTGTCAGGCGGGGGGGACTCTGACAGCGCCCCCGGTGCTGGGCCGGCCTCTCAAGGTGTGGCTCCTGCACGGGACGAGCTGATCGGGACCTTGGACCCGGACGTTCCCCACACGCTGGAGAACGCCCGGGCCCCATCAACACGTAGGCTTTATGCCTCAAAGTGGGGGATATTCTCCCGCTGGTGTTCAGACAGGTCCTTGGACCCCAGCTCTTGTTTGGTCTCCGCTATCCTGTCTTTCCTGCAACATTTGCTGGATAACGGGCGGACTGTGGCGACACTGAGAGTGTTCGCATCAGCCATAGCGACGAGGCATGTCGGTTTTGAGGGTGCTTCGGTTCGCGCCCACCCCTTGGTGGCGCGTTTCCTGCGGGGTGCCTGCAGGCTTCGACCTCCTGCAAGGCCTTCCAGCCCTCAGTGGGATCTCCAGTTGGTACTGGACTCTCTCACAGGCCCGACCTTCGAGCCTCTTGACCAAGTCCCACTGGATATCTTGTCTTTCAAGGTATCGCTCCTTCTGGCATTAACAACCACGAAGAGAGCAAGTGAGCTTTGTGCCCTCTCCATTAGCCCTGAGTGTCTTTCCTTTGGCGTCGAGGAGTCTTCGGTGTCTTTGCGTCCTAACCCAGCGTTCCGCCCGAAGATTCTGAGTTCCTTGTTCCGGGCGACGACCTTCACGCTGCGGGCCTTTCACCCGCCGCCTCACTCGGACCCGGGTCAGGAACGTCTCCACCTGTTGTGTCCAGTGAGGGCGTTGGCCTGTTACTTGCGGCGGGTGGCCGAGTTTAGGCGCTCTGATGCCCTTTTTGTCTGCCACGGTAGATGCCGGCGGGGAGAGGCGGTCTCCCCCCAGAGGTTCTCTCATTGGGTGAGATCGGCCATTATCCGGGCCTACCGAGCAGCGGGTGGATCCGCTCCTAGCGGTCTGAGGGCACATTCCACCCGTGGAGTGGCAGCCTCAGTGGCTCTTTTGCGGGGTGTGGCAGCAGAGGATATCTGCTCTGCTGCCTCTTGGGCGTCCACGTCTACCTTCGCTAAGGCCTATCTCCTCGACGTAACGGCGGGATCAGTAGCTCATACTGTTTTGAGCGCTGTTGTGCCCCCCTCAGGGCCCACGGCTCAAGTGGGTTTGGACCCTGGGCCGGCGGGGCCCTAGTGATGCTGCTCCAGGAGCGGCGTCCAGCTGGGGGTACATTTATCCCGTCAGGCTTCGCCTTTTGGGTAAACCCATAGTGAAGCCGTTGGAGGGCGGAGCACCAATGACGTAGAACCCCTGAGTTATCTATCATAACCTCAGGTTCTACGAGTTGGTGCGAAGCCCTCCAACCTCGTCGCCCAGCGGCCGCCCTTCTCGCTGAGTTTTCAGTTGGAGAAAGTGCGGCGGGTGCTTCCCGCCTTTATAGGAAGGGACTGCCCCCTGCTGGGTGGCGAGTTCATTAAGCTTTCTCAGAGACGAGGCGGTGCCTCGGGGTAAACCCATAGCGAAGCCGTTGGAGGGCTTCGCACCAACTCGTAGAACCTGAGGTTATGATAGATAACTCAGTGGTTTTCACATGTTGTCGCGGTGCTTGTGTACATTCCACCGTCGGCGAGCGCGGAGGCAGCATGTGACGTCATCACTGGAGTAGTGAACGGGTTACAGACTCAGAGCCCTCAGGCCCTCTTTATCATCTCCGGTGATTTTAATCACGCATCTCTTTCCTCCTGTCTGCCCAAATTCACGCAGTATGTCACTTGTGCCACCAGAGACAATAACACACTGGACCTTTTTTATGCGAACACTAAAGACGCTTATTTATCATCCCCCCTTCCTCCTTTGGGACGAGCTGACCACTGTCTGGTCCATCTCCTACCTGTTTACAAGCCACTTGTAAGCAGGCAACCAGCAGTGACTCGCTCAGTCAAGAAGTGGTCTGAAGAAGCTGAGGAAGCTCTGCAGGTCTGCTTTGAGACCACGGACTGGGGCATCTTCAGTGAGTCCCACAAGGAGGATATTGACGGACTAACTTCATGTGTCACGGACTACATAAACTTCTGTGTGGAGAGCATTGTACCAACCAGAACTGTACGATGCTTCTCCAACAACAAACCCTGGATTAATCCTGATATAAAGGCTCTCCTAAAGGAGAAGAAGAGAGTCTTTAGGTCAGGAAACAAAGAGGATCTGATGGCAGTCCAGAAGGAGCTGAGAAGAAAGATCAGGGAGGGAAAGGGGAGGTACAGGAGGAGGATGGAAGAGAGTCTGGCCAACAACAACACCAGAGATGTCTGGAGAGGTTTGAAATCCATATCCGGACATCAGACCAGGCTCTCTGTAGCAGCGGGGGATAAAAATTGGGCCGACAACTTAAACAGTTATTTTTCAAGGTTTGAGGTGTCGGCTCCCCCCCCTGCTCAACCATTCACACCTCTACACTTACCTTCTCCTCTCCCCCGAGCTTGTATTGTTTCAGCCCCCCCGCTGACTCCACAGGGGACAATGCCCCCCCACCCCAGCCTGTCCCTCACACCTCTCCAGGTGAGAAATCAGCTCAGGAGAACCAAGACAACAAAGGCCCCTGGACCAGACGGCATCGGTGGCAAAGTACTCAGGACGTGCTCTGACCAGTTAAGTGAAATTGTTGGACTTCTGTTCAACATGAGCTTGACCCTGGGAAGAGTTGCACTACTGTGGAAGACGTCCTGTGTGGTACCGGTGCCGAAGACTCAGCACCCTAAGGATCCCAGCTGCTACAGACCTGTGGCCTTGACATCCCACGTTATGAAGGCTCTGGAGCGGCTGGTCCTTAGTTACCTGAGTCCTCTGGTGCGCTCCTCCATGGATCCGTTGCAGTTTGCCTACCAACCTGACATCGGCGTGGAGGACGCCATCATCTTCCTTCTCCACCGAGCACTTTCTCACCTGGAGTCGCCTGGAAGCACTGTGAGGATCCTTTTCCTGGATCTAAGCAGTGCTTTCAATACCATCAGGTCAAACATCCTGAGGGACAAGCTGGAGCTGTCTGGAGCGGACACTCACCTCACGGACTGGATTGTGGACTACCTCACCAACCGTCCACAGTTCGTGAGGACCCGGGATGGTGTTTCGAGGACTGTACTGTGCAGTGTAGGGGTCCCCCAGGGAACAGTGTTAGCACCGTTCCTCTTTTCACTGTACACTGCAGACTTCCAACACCTGTCTCCCACCAGTCACCTGCAGAAGTTCTCGGACGACTCCGCCATCGTCGGCCTCATTAGGGAGGGGGATGACGGGCCGTACCGGGGACTTGTCCAGGACTTTGTTGACTGGTGCCTGGAAAACCACCTTCAGATCAACACCAGCAAAACTAAGGAGTTGATTGTGGATTTCCGGCGGTGTCCCTCCATGTCCCTGAACATCCAGGGACAGGACATTGAGATTGTCACGACTTACAAGTTCCTGGGTGTTCACCTCAACAACCGCCTGGACTGGGTGGATAACACTGCTGCTCTTTATAAAAAAGGGCGGAGTAGAATCTACCTGCTCCGGAGGTTGAGGTCGTTTGGTGTCCGGGGGCCACTCCTGAAGTCATTCTATGACTCAGTAGTGGCCTCTGCCATCTTCAACGGTGTGGTCTGCTGGGGGAGCAGCATGACAGCAAAGGATAGGGCTAAACTGGACAGCCTTATTAAGAAGGCCGGTTACGTCCTAGGGCGCCCCCTGGATCCTGTGGAGGAAGTGACTGGAGGGAGGATGCGGAGCAAGCTGGGCTCCATGAGGAGGAACTTGTCTCACCCTCTCCAGCACACACTGAGGGCATTGAGGAGCTCCATCAGTGATAGGATGCTCCATCCCCGGTGTGTGAGGGAGAGGTACCGCAGGTCTTTCCTCCCTGCTGCCATCAGACTCCACAACAAGAACACACCAAGATAACTATTTAACTGCACCTCTTGTTATTTATGTAAATATGATTGTGTATATATTATATAGCGCAGATTTATCTTTTATTCCATTTAGATTTTCTTTCTCGTTTTTATTTCTGGGTGTTTTTATTTCTCTTGCTGTTGTTAAACCGAATTTCCCCTCGCGGGACTAATAAAGGTTTTCTGATTCTGATTCTGTGAGTGTGTGAGTGAGTGAGTGAGTGAGTGAGTGAGTGAGTGAGTGAGTGAGTGAGTGAGTCAGTCAGAGAGTCAGTGAGTGAGTGAGTGAGTGAGTGAGTCAGTGAGTCAGTGAGTGAGTATTACATGAGTCAGTGAGTGAGTGAGTGAGTCAGTGAGTGAGTGAGTCAGTGAGTCACCAGTGGGTGACTCAGAAGATGTGGAAACAACATGATATTAATGACTCATGTCCTCCACAGGGGGCGCTGCACAGCTGGATGGTGAGTTGAGGTACATCTGTGGGGGTTCTGGTGCTGGTTCTGACCCGTTTCTCCTGCAGTCTGCGGCAAAGCTCTGCTCAACACCAAGATCATGGGCGGCGAAGACGCGGCGGCGGGGGCGTGGCCTTGGCAGGTCAGCCTGCACCGCTTCAGCCACTTCTGCGGCGGGTCACTGATCAGCGACCAGTGGGTGCTGACCGCTGCGCACTGCTTCTCCAGGTGAGCTCACACCACCTGCTCCCCGTCTGGCTCCGCCCCTGACTGTCCACCGGGTTCCAGCAACAACACCTCCGGCCTGGTGGTGTATCTGGGCCGCGAGACGCAGGACTCGGTGAACGCCCACGAGGTGTCGCGATCCGTGAGTCAGATCATCAACCACAAGGACTACGACTCCACCACCAACGACAACGACATCTGCCTCCTGAAGCTCTCGTCCGCCGTCACCTTCAACGACTACATCAAGCCCGTCTGTCTCGCCTCCTCCGGCAGCACCTTCGCCCCCGGAACCACCGTCTGGGTCACTGGCTGGGGCAACATCAACAGTGGCGGTGAGTCCTAGTGCTTTGAGTCACGCTGAGTCACTGGGGATGGTTTTGATGAGTCAGTGAGTCAGTGAGTCACAAGTTTGGACTCTTTGAATGAGTCAGTGAGTCAGTGAGTCAGTGAGTCACACATTTAGACTCTTTGAATGAGTCAGTGAGTCAGTGAGTCACACATTTAGACTCTTTGAATGAGTCAGTGAGTCAGTGAGTCACACATTTAGACTCTTTGAATGAGTCAGTGAGTCAGTGAGTCAGTGAGTCACACATTTAGACCCTCTGAATGAGTCAGTGAGTCACAAAGACTGACGTCCGTCTCCAGTGAGTCTTCCGTCTCCGGGGAAACTGCAGGAAGTGGACGTTCCCATCGTGTCTTACAGCGACTGCCAGAAGGTCTACACGAGTCTGACCAGCAACATGGTCTGTGCCGGTCCGTCCGAGGGCGGGAAGGACTCCTGCAAGGTGAGTCCACACCAGGCCTCGCCACCAGGGGGCGTGAATCTGAACGAGCATGTGTCTGGACCCAGGGCGACTCCGGGGGCCCGCTGGTCATCAAGAACTCCACCAAATGGCTCCAGCTGGGAGTGGTCAGCTTCGGCCAGGGCTGCGCCGAGGCCAACTACCCGGGCGTCTACGCCCGCGTGTCCGAGTACCATTCCTGGATCCAGAGCAAGCTCGGCAGCAGCCAGGTCGGCTTCCTCAGCGTTCAGGTGGCGTCCAACAGCACGAGCCATGCCCCCCTGGTCCTGCTGCTGTTTTTCGTCGCCTACATACTGTTGTCCCTGCTGCTCGCTGGATGGATGAATGAACGGATGTATAGATGGATGAATGAACGGATGTATAGATGGATGAATGGACGGATGTATAGATGGATGGATGGATTGAAGGATGCATTAGAATAGAATAGAATAGAAAAGCTTTATTTTAAGTGTGTTTCCCCTCTGGGGATGAATAAAGCTTTTCTATTCATCCAGAGGGGAAACACACTTTCACAACAGCGCAGTTTAAAAAATAAAGTGCAAGGAAAAATAAATAGTAAAAGAGATAATACAAAATAAAATAAAAACGATCTTAAGAATATACGTACAATTATTTACAAAAATTAGAAATTTAACACTATTAACAAAATAAAATAGAATAAAATTAATTAAATTTAAATAAATAAATAAATAAATAAATAAATTGGATTAATGGATGCATGGATGGATGGATGGATGGATGAATTAATAGGTGGGTGGATAGATGGATGAATTAATGGATGGATGGATGGGTGGATGGGTGGATGGATGGATGGATGGATGGATGGATGGATGCATGGATTAATAGGTGGGTGGATAGATGGATGAATTAATGGATGGATGGATGGGTGGATGGATGAATGGGTGGATGGATGGATGGATGGATGGATGCATGGATTAATAGGTGGGTGGATAGATGGATGAATTAATGGATGGGTGGATGGGTGGATGGATGGATGGATGGATGGATGGATGGATGGATGCATGGATTAATAGGTGGGTGGATAGGTGGATGAATTAATGGGTGGATGGGTGGATGAATTAATGTGTAGATGGATGGATGGATGGATTAATGTGTGGGTGGATAGATGGATGGATGGATGGATTAATGTGTGGGTGTATAGATGGATGGATGGATGGATGGATTAATGTGTGGGTGGATAGATGGATGGATGGATGGATGGATTAATGTGTGGGTGGATAGATGGATGGATGGATGGATTAATGTGTGGGTGGATAGATGGATGGATGGATGGATTAATGTGTGGGTGTATAGATGGATGGATGGATGGATGGATTAATGTGTGGGTGGATAGATGGATGGATGGATGGATTAATGTGTGGGTGGATAGATGGATGGATGGATGGATTAATGTGTGGGTGGATAGATGGATGGATGGATGGATTAATGTGTGGGTGGATAGATGGATGGGTGAAATAATGTGTGGGTGGATAGCTGGATGGACGAATCAATGGATGGATGGATGGATGGATTAATGTGTGGGTGGATAGATGGATGGACGAATCAATGGATGGATGGATGGGTGGATATTAAAGGTTAAAGGGAAGTTTAGTTGTTATACCCAGGATTATCAAATGGTGGGTTGGGACCAGAAAGTTGGTAAAAACTAAGGATTTATTTTGGCAAGAACCTGGTGATAGGATAAGTTCCACCATACAATATGTAGCGATATATTGGAACCTGTAGGAACAAGTATATATGTGTAGTATTGTCGAGTACTTGACTCTGGTGTTGCGGAATTTACAGACCACATGACTCTTGACGAAGTTGTAACTGCTTTCATTCGGTTTCAAAACTTAAAAACCAAAAACATCATCTTGAAAATCTCCTGGAGTCTGCTGTATCCTCTCATCCTCAGTCATCAGCGGATTTTAATTTTCCTGTAGCGCCAAAGGACATAATGCCTGCTACCTTAATTATTATCGTAATTATTTGCATAATTTGAAATACAAAAAACGTTTTTATTTTATTTTACATACACTGTATTGAGCTATAAACAATAAAGGACTATGGTGAAACATAAATATGAATTCCAAGCTAAAACTTTATAAATGAAAAACAAATGGAAAAAGTTTATATCAATACAGTATCAAGGAAAAGAATATCTGAATTCTCCCCATATCGATATTAAAAAAAAAAACGACAATCAATATTGAGTTATACTAAAGCAGGGTCCTCAAACATGTTTTCGTAATTGTGCAGGCACAGTAAGTGAATTATGTTAGAAATATAATCAAATCAGTTGAATAATTTATTGAATTTATAATTGATTGATTATATTGTTAAGATTTAACATATTTGTTAAATAAAATAATATGGCCAAAATTCACAGTTAAACCATTTTCAAAGATGAAAAATTGCTAAAAGACCCCCCTACCTTTGTAAGAATTCCCCTCTGGTGGCCCCCCAATGATTCAGTGGGCTTCGATGTAGGACATTTGTTTCTGATGTTTTACAGCTGCAGACTTTGCGGTGAGAAGATGTTTCTGAACAAGAAAAAATGCACAGCTGTAAACGGTTGTATTTCTTTGAAGCTTTTTTTAATGATGTTTGTTCTGTTTCTCTTAAGCGATTATTCCCAGCGTGTTCCATCCGAAATGAAAAGAAACGTGTAAGTGCCATCACCGCTGACCACCGTTCAAAACCGAAGAAAGGGGGTTTAAACTAAAAGTACTGAGCCGTGTCAGAGATCAAGAACCGGACAAGACTTGCAACGACCTGCCTTCCTTCCATCTCACTATTCATCACCTGTCGTCCAGATGACTCCCTGACCCCACTGAATTCAGCCTTGTCGGTTACTCTTCACCAGTGTTTCTCCATCATTCGCTTGAATTAGTTGGGGAAGAAAGTGGCAGTGAAGAAGACACGATGACACCGGCTATGACAGCAGCTGTTAGTCAGAGCTATCAATTACACAGGCTGATTGACATCCTCTTCAACCCCGACCCCTTGTTTTCATTCACCGTCTAGGAATCTGTGCCAGTCAGGACAGAACCTCCCCGTGGCCCCGTCACCTTTCTAGCACATAGAATTTCCCTACAAGTGATACAGAGCCGTTTTGAAACAGGACTACTTTTAAGGCGGTCCAGTTGGATCTCTCTTATTATGTCCACCCGTCCTCACGGAGTCGGAATGTGTATGTCAAGACGCGCGGGGTGAAACAACTGGTGGTTGTTTCAAAAATATTTCATGTCATATAAGTCTGACCATAAGAGAAGAACTTTAACAAGACATATTTTATTAGAAGAATGAAGGAATGGAAAGAATGCGCAATAAAGGCTGGAAAAGTTATGATTTTTTTTATCAGACTGCCTCTGGTCATGGCAAACACAACTTACAAGATATTAGGATCTGAAGTTGTACTGCGAAGAGGGACGTCTTTAGAGTTTCAAAGATATAGTTATATATTTTCCCAACATTTCCAAATAATATATAAAATGAACTTTCCTGGCTTACTAAAATGTTTCAAATGTTAAAGTCTTCCTCTCCAAGATGATGTTTTGAAGCTATTACTTTACAAAGTTCTGCCTTGTCTGAAATCCCGGCGAACAAGTGGTTACGACAGCAGAGTATTTTATGAAGTATCAATGGCTTCACTCCAGCCGGCTGTAATGACGCCCTGCTTTGTTTATAAAACAAGTCCCTCGGAGGTGGAGGCTTCCGGGATTGATGAGGCAAAGTGATAAACCTCGATCTTTGACCAATCACAGCAGAGGTTAATTTATCTATGGCCAGCTTTAGATGAAGAACAATAATATTGTCTATAAATCACTGTATGGGGGGAAATGTGCTGCTTTACTTTAACCCTGAAGTAGTCTTGAAGATTCGTTGGGATCCTTGAGTTAGTGAGAGAAAAAGTCCGGTCCGATATAGTCTGGCAAAAAGATTTATTAAAGATGTTACACAAGACGTATAACAACGAGAGGTGTACAGAGCTCTGAGTTACGAGTGTGAAAACACGCGCATATATTCTTACAAGGCCGTTATCTACTGTTGTGAAAACATGCGCATATATTCTTACAAGGCCGTTGTCTACTGTTGCACACAAGTCCTTATAAGGTAACATTCAGTTGGTGTTATGTCTGACTCATGGGGTGAAAGTTACAGACAGAAGTTATTGACACGTTTCCTGAGTGTTCGGGCTTGACCTTTATTGAATAGAACACTCAGCACGTGTCAACCGAACAAATACAGGTGATAAGGTTATGCAAACAGATTGACAGAAATATAATGCGGCTTCAACTTCCCCTTTTGGCCTCTGAAGGAGGACAACAACCAAGAGATAAAAACGGATAGAAAACGGAATACAAAATTGCTACAAATTTTAAAACCCTTTAAAATGATCGCCTGAGAAACATGCAAGCATAAGATACAGTGTCACCAAGCTGAATAGCGGTCTTTTAAGGACAGATAGAAGTTATTGGGGTATCCAGGTATTCAGGAACAGGGGTTTGGAGAGGGACAGATGCAGTTGATAACAGATTTAATGGGATGTCCTGATAAACGGGGGCAGTTGGTTCCACAGTAGAAAGTAACTGGTAGGCAGGATAAATGCAGCCAAGCAACAGGAGTGTATTACATGTCGAGGAATACTGGTAGCCATGGGTAATACTAAGTGTGCAACAGCTAAATTATTAAAAATGCGAGAGAACGTAACGAAACTCAAAGAGTGCAAAATGAAACAGCGGATTCAAGGAGGTCTTGCACCTTTTCTTGATCCTAATATAATATTCAATGTTTTGTGTGGGCAAAAACCTGCGGCAGTTGTGGAAAATTCCTCACACGACTCTTGGTGCCATGCCAAGCAGTCAGACGTTAGACAGTGATGACGGGGGTGATGAAGGATTGTCCAGGTTGACGGGGACGACGTTGGTGGGGGGCAGGGTTGTAGATGGGGTGTGGGCGCTGACGTTGAGGAGGGGTTTGTCACAGCTCTCGGGGTCAGCTGCACACTGCGTCAGGTGGAACCAGGTGTCTCCTTTGCCTTCCAGCCGGAGGGCGTGAGACGTCCTTTCCAGTACGCGATGAGGACCAGTCCAACGTGGTTCCGTCCACTTTCGCTTGAGCACCTTCAGGTAGACACACGGGGTGACCTGCAGTGGGACGGGTTGCTTGGGGACCTCTTCAGTCTGCTTGGAGAACCTGGAGCCAAGAAACTGTACAGTTGAGACAAATGGCGTGTGTGTTGGCTTACCCCTTAGGTTTGATATTGGTAATGGAGCGTGGGGTCCTGGAAAACAGCGACCTGTGTGGAGTTCGAATGGAGAGTAGCCCGTCCGGGTATTAACAGACATTCGAACACTTATCAGTGCCATTGGTAGTGCCGCGAGCCAGTTGACTCCGGTACTTATCATGACTCGGTTGAGGTTGTCCTTCAATGTCCTGTTCATTCTCTCCACCTGTGCCTGTGACTGGGGGTGGTAAACAGAACCAAACTTGTGTCTGAGGCCCAATTGGCGCTCCACCTGTTGTAAGTGGGTGTTCTTGAAATGCGTGCCATTGTCACTTTTCAGACAATGGGGAAAACCATGAGTTGGAATGTAATGGTTAACCAAATGTTTAGAGACGCTTTTTGCATCTTCTTTCAGGCAAGTATATGCTTCTGGCCATCCTGAGTAGGCGTCCACCATCACCAACAGGTACCTGTATCCAGAAACTGGGACCAACATGTCAGTATAGTCGATAACAACCATTTGTCCTGGAAAGAAAACTGAGGGGTGTGTTAGTCCTGGTAATGGTTTGAGAGTAGGCCTAATTGCAGCTTGATTGCAAACATTACACGAGATTAGTGCTTGTTTCACCATTTGGTTTTTAAATGGATGCCACCAATAGGGGCGACATAGCTCAGATGGTAGAGTGGTTGCCTGCAGTCCAAAAGGTTGCAGGTTCAATCCCAGCTCCAGACAAGCTTGTGTCGTTGTGTCCCTGAGCAAGACACTTCACCCTGATTGCTCCTGAGGGCAGATTTGGCGCCGTGTGGTGCAGCCTACTCCCATCAGTATGTGTGAATGGCTGTCAAAGCGCTTTGTGACCCTGGTCTAGAAAGGCGCTATATAAATAGAGATTATTATTATATTATTATAATTGTCCAATCTTCGAATTGTTTCTTCTCTGCCTACATGTGTAGGACCATGTGCCTCAAGGATTAGAGATTTCAGATAGGCTACTGGTGCAGCCGGGCGTCCCCTTTTACACCAGACACCTTCTTCTGTTTTCCCTGAGCCTTGATTTATCCACATGGAAATCTCTTCAGGTGATGCTTGAGATTGAATGTGAAGAATTTTTGACCAGGATGACTGCTCATCCATTTCTTCAGCTGGAACCACCATCATTTGCCCTTGTGGCTGATAACCCGCGGTTTGTTTTGCCAATGCATCTGCCGCGTGATTACCTTTTGATATTTTGTCAAGTCCGATTGAATGTCCTTTGCATTTGACTACAGCTACTTTTGACGGGAGCATAAGTGCCGCATACAATTTCATTACGTCTTCACTGTTTTTAACAGGAGTTCCTGAGGCAGTCATGTATCCAGTCCTGGACCATTCTGCCAATCCAAAATGTACCGCTGTAACTGCGTACGCTGAGTCTGTGAAAATATTTACATCTTGTCCTACAGATTCTTCTAGAGCTCTTGTGAGCGCCATTATTTCTGCTCTTTGTGCTGACTGTTTCCCTTTTATCTTTGCACTTATCAACGGGATCTCTTCATCCCCTATCTGTTCTACCACTGCAAAAGAGGACAATAATTCCTCCTTGTCTCTGAAACAACACCCGTCAGTGAACAGCACCCTTTCTGGCTCTGTCAGAGGAGTTATGTACAAATGTTCCCTGATTTTTTGAGCTTGTTTGTCTTTGTCTGCGCACATGTGTGGGGTCCCAACATTCATCCCATCAGCCATGTTCACGCCATCGTGTATATATACAAGGTTTGGTGCAGCAAGAACCTTTTCCAGCTTCTGCTGTCTTCCCGCTGTCATTGTGAAAAGGTTACTCGTGACATATTGTAAAACACTATGTGATGTCATTATGATGACTGAGTGCTTTAATGTTATGTGAGATGTTTTCAGTAAAATTTTAGCAAGTGCTGATGCATACCTGGCGCAAGGTGGACTTTTCTTCTCATAGGCATCTAAAAGGACTGAGCAATACATGTTGACAAACCTATCACCTGTGTTCCCCTTTTTCTGAAATAACACAGCCGAAACGGATGTGTCTTTTTCGGAAACATCCAAATAGAATGGTTTGGTGTAGTCTGGAATCTGCATATCAGCGGCTTCCGCCATGGTTTGTTTGAGGACGATGAATGAGGACTCAGCCACTTCGGACCAATCCAGTGAGGCTGTAAGATTACGCATACCACATTTGTTCACCATCTGGCGAAGTGGGGCTACCATGTCAGAGAAATCTGGGATGAAATTACGAGAGTAATTTGCCAAGCCAAGAAATTGTAGCATTTCTCGGACAGTCGTTGGTTTGGGATGATGTAAAATGGTAGCACGGTGTGAAGAACTGACACCCGTGCCATTGGCTGAAATCAATGGTCCAAGAAACGACACCATGGGTCTGCAAACCTGCAACTTAGACCTGGACACTTTGAATCCACAGGAGTACAAGTGTCGTAAAAGGACACCTGTGGCTTCAAGACAGCCTTGTTCCGTGGGGGACGCCAGTAGTAAGTCATCAACGTACTGGACGAGTGTGGTGTCAGGGGGAAGGACACAATAAGAGAGCAAGTCTCTCAGGGTGGCATTGAAAATGCCGGGAGACAACACAAAGCCTTGTGGTAGTCTAGTGTAGGTGTACTTCTTTCCCTCAAATGTAAAAGTAAACATGTCACGCAGATGAGGAGCAAGAGGTAAACAGAAAAAAGCATTTGCAAGATCAATGCATGTGAAATACCTGAGTTCTGGTGATAGCGTAGAGAGTGCTGCATGTGGGTTGTGTACTGGTAGAACGGGAGTCAAAACTTTTTCATTAATCAAATGGAGGTCATGTACTATCCTGTACTTCCCTGTACCCTTTTTCTCCACAGGGAGGATCGGGGTGTTCCATTTGGAGCTAAGTGATGTCTGCAACACGCCTGTTTGTAGAAGGCCGTTAATGGTCTCCGCAATGCCCTGTCTACCCTCTGGAGACGTGGGATATTGGGATCTATAAACAAGACCTTGAGAAATATTAAAGGTAATAGGAGTCACTGAGGTACAGAGTCCTACATCCGTAGGAGAAGTAGACCACAATCCTGAAGGGAGTTGGTCTAACATTTCATCCCCAAAATCAGAATCCATATGTTCTCTGCCATGACATCTGCTGATCAGGGTGTGTTGGAGTGTGGCATGTACTGGATCAGTATGCAATGTGATACAATAAGTCTGAGTGGAAGAAGAAAGTGACAAATCCTCATGAAATGTGGGTGACCAGTCTGTGGCCATAATGGCCCGTTCAGTCATGGGGCCCAGTTCTTTAGCGGTACATCCTGCAGCTAAAGCTAATGTGATGTGTGGTGAGGCCGGAGTCACAGAGGGGTCAGTGGGTGTTGACATCATATACCACTGCAATTGAGAGGCAGTGAGTTCAGTGTTCAGTGCTATGCCTTCAGGGCCCGCAAAAAGACATGGGTTTGACAAAAGCCATTCATTGCCTTCAACCTGGTGAAATCTGTCTTCATAGACAGTGTCACCCATCCGGTCATAATAGAGGGTACAATGTGGCGGGTCGACAGGAGGGAGGTAAGGACGAAGAGCACGACACCATGGCAACCACGTTTCCACTTCTGAGTTAAGTGCAGACCATGTAGGTGACTCAATGTTCATCAATGCCCAGTAGATGTCAGCCGTAGCTGAAACAGGGGTCTCAATATCTTGCTCCATCAATGGAAACGTGTGTTCGTCCGATGCTGAGGAGAAAATGACTTGTCCATTTGGAAAAACCAGTTGCAGGCCTTCCGCGGAGCAGTGTATAACAGTAGCCAGTCTTATGAGCAGATCCCTGTCCAATAGATTAATAGGACACGTTGGAGCATAGATGAACGAGTGTTGATGACTCTGGCCCGCCACTGAAACAACGGCAGGCGCGGTGAAAGGCAGGTTTTGGGTCTGCCCTGAGAAGCCAGTAAGTGGAATAGTTTGTGGGGATAACGTCATTGTGGTGGTCAGGCTGTTGATAGTGGAGTGTCGAGCACCAGTATCAACCATGAAAGGAATAGCCACGCCTTGAACATCCACCAGTAGGAGAGGATCCTGCAGTCCTCCCCCTTCAGCTTCTGGGGCCCATCATTGAGGATACTGACCCTGTGGAGGGGCCAGATGCTGGTTATGATGTCGATAACCAAAAGGGCCGGAGCCTGGTGGACCACCTCGGCCACGTCCCCCTCTTCTGGGACCAGACTGTCTTGGAGCCTTCTCGGGACATGAGGTGGACAAATGACCGTATTCTTCACAATACCAGCACTGCACGTCACTCAAGCCGTGAGACACGTAGGGACCTTCAGCCGAACTCCTCGAGTAACCTCCCCTCTGTCTGGGTGTATAGCCGCGATTAGGTCGGGGCTGATATTGGGGCTGTGGGGCAGGATATTGGGGTGGATGCTGTCCCATAAACATGAGATACATCCCGGCGGTGGAATGCCAATCAGTAGGGCCTGAGTAGGGAATGGTTTGGGGAAACGGGGGTGGGTCTGGCATTACGGGGGCCTGAATCGGGGCCTGTACCTGGGGTTTGGTAATCTTCTTAGCCTGGTTGTAATCTTGTTTAGCCCTTTGCACCTGTAAGTTAAGTAATTCTGTTTCTAGTGCTTTAATTTTAACATCATCACC
Source organism: Callionymus lyra (assembly GCF_982586985.1). Classification (NCBI taxonomy): domain Eukaryota; kingdom Metazoa; phylum Chordata; class Actinopteri; order Syngnathiformes; family Callionymidae; genus Callionymus; species Callionymus lyra. Next base: position 1,196,210 of record NC_141832.1, on the reverse strand, counting down.
CCGGGCTTTATCATCCTGTCTTTGCAGCAGATATTTCACATGATAACACCATTTTGTATGATCAGCAGTTGCCAAGTCAGGATTATCGCTCATGAGCGTGCGTATAGCCGGGCGCAAACCTCTGGACACCGCCGCTCTGAAGAGAGAGCTGGCCATAGGAATCTTGGCCGGGCTTTCACCAGTTTTGTTTACAAAATCGTCTTCTGCTCTAGCCATAAAGGTAGAAGGATCTTCAACGGGTCCTGGGGTGTATACCAGTTCAGAGAACAACATGGAAGGAGCTGGAACAATTCCCTGATCACAATTGCCAATTCCCTACCCTGTTGCTGAGAGATAGGCGTGGCGGGATCAGAATTCAGCCATGGACATCTCAGCCATATGGGCCCTGCTTGAACGGGAGAGCTCGTTCTAGCGACAAGTGCTTTCATATCACCCGCTGATAGAAGCAAACCGGCAGTCAGAGTAGTACATTTAGATAACCATGCAGCACCACCAGCTGAAAGTTGAGGCATCTGGCTAGCAAGTGCTTGAATATCAGAAATAGAAAAGGGTTTGTACTGGGAAGCCACACCTCCTCCAGGGGCATTCTTGAAGAGTACCCTCGCCTGTAGATTACTTGGATGGCCTCGTGTATGAGTCGCACCTGTTCTTTGGCCATCTCTACCTGTCAGCCTCTCAGTCCCCTCTACCTCCCCTGCCTCTTCCTCCGCCCTCTCTTCAGCCTTTCTCGCCACGTGATTCAGAAAAAGTCTTTCTGCCTCTCTTCTTATTTTCTCTTCAATCTCCTCGTCCTCTCTTTTCCTGTCTTGCTGCTTTCTTTTCTGTATATCCGCTAGGCGGTCTCTCCAGTACTCGACATCTTCTTTCATCTGCCGCCCCTTTTCTCCCGTTAAAGTAAAGTTTGAAAATGTATTTGCTGTATCAAAAGACACTTCTGTCATCTCGCGGTCATTTATTATTCCTTTATCCCACATATCGGCCTTTTCCATGAGGATGGAGTGGTGTTGAGCTGCTACATCCTCTACAGTAAGAAAGTCGGGACAACTTATTCCTCGTCCCATCTTTGGTTTACTTTTGTCAATGGTCAGTTGAACTGATTGGCCCTCATCTCCCTCAAAATCTCCCGCAACAACTCCTCTTGTTATATTAAATACCGGCATTTGTATTGATAATGGGTGTGGTGGTGAAGAAGCAGTATGAGATTTGAATGGATTGTTGGATAAATATGGTGGAGGTGTGTCAGTCTGGTGTGAATCCGGTAATCGTAATTCCTCTGACAGTACCGGGTAAAGTCCACTGGATGGTGCCATTATCCCACCTTGTTTCAACTTTCCTTTTCCATCTTCCCCCGCCTCTTTCTCAGAGGGCGGGATTGACTCCACCCCTTTGATACCAGCAGCTGTACTTCCTGTAACTGATTTAGTCACAAGCAGAGCAGCGGACAGATGCAACCATCTTACCAAACATTTTGTGTCTTGAAGATTTTTCACTCTCCCTGCTCTATCTCTCCCTTTCAATGTTAATTTCGAAGTGCCTTCCGCCTCCATTTCGTTTATTCTTCCGATAAACTTGTGTTCTACTCTATTTAACACATCAGTTAGAAGATGAATGGAACTATTTTGGGGAAGGTAACCTGCATTTTGAGTCTCTGTAAACCATTTCACCATTTTTGCTATTTTTTCATCTCGTTCATTTGGCGCAAAATTTCCACTATAGACCTGGACTGCAGCCTGAAATTGTTCTGACAAAGACTTTTTCTGAGGATGCGGAACACATTTTGACCAATCAATCCAATCTGTGGAAAGATTAAAGTCTTTCTGTAATTTACTTGACATTTTAATTTAGGTTTATTTCCTTATTCAAATTTTAATAGTTGTTTTTTTTATTTTTATTTAGTTAATCTAGTTATCAGTAAGACCAGTATTCGTGGACTGCGTCCTAGTTCCTATATATTTTTACAACAATACAATGTTTTAACACCCCCTTATCAATTTTGTCCCCCGAAAACGACGGCATTCAACACGAGAATGTGGGACCAGTTAACTCTTCCTCCGAACACGACAGAATTCAACACGAGAATTGCGGAACAAGCCAACACCTCTATTCTTCTATTCAATTTATAACAACTATTCACCTCGAGGATTTTTCTAAAAAATTTTAAAACCTGCCACAACAATGCCTGTATTGCTTATCCCATACAACTATACAGTATTCTTTCTACTCCAACACGAGGAGGTAGTATTCCCAAGAAACACAAGAAATTTTAACAACTTATTCCAACGCGAGGAAAAAACTCTTCATCATATACATCCAATATCTTAACACATTTTGACAAACTTTGGAAATAGGAAAACCTTTACCCACCCAGAGAGAGGTAAAAACTCGTTTTATAATAAATGAGTTCGATGCTTTTTACCTTATTTTACTCGGCGCCTCGAGTCCACCTCCCCCGGAATGGGATCCGGCACCTCCGAACCCTCTCTCTCAAAGGATCCTGTTTGTGACGCCAATTTGAAGTAGTCTTGAAGATTCGTTGGGATCCTTGAGTTAGTGAGAGAAAAAGTCCGGTCCAATATAGTCTGGCAAAAAGATTTATTAAAGATGTTACACAAGACGTATAACAACGAGAGGTGTACAGAGCTCTGAGTTACAAGTGTGAAAACCCCTGAGTTATCTATCATAACCTCAGGTTCTACGAGTTGGTGCGAAGCCCTCCAACGGCTTCGCTATGGGTTTACCCCGAGGCACCGCCTCGTCTCTGAGAAAGCTTAATGAACTCGCCACCCAGCAGGGGGCAGTCCCTTCTTATAAAGGCGGGAAGCACCCGCCGCACTTTCTCCAACTGAAAACTCAGCGAGAAGGGCGGCCGCTGGGCGACGAGGTTGGAGGGCTTCGCACCAACTCGTAGAACCTGAGGTTATGATAGATAACTCAGGGGTTCTACGTCATTGGTGCTCCGCCCTCCAACGGCTTCGCTATGGGTTTACCCAAAAGGCGAAGCCTGACGGGATAAATGTACCCCCAGCTGGACGCCGCTCCTGGAGCAGCATCACTAGGGCCCCGCCGGCCCAGGGTCCAAACCCACTTGAGCCGTGGGCCCTGAGGGGGGCACAACAGCGCTCAAAACAGTATGAGCTACTGATCCCGCCGTTACGTCGAGGAGATAGGCCTTAGCGAAGGTAGACGTGGACGCCCAAGAGGCAGCACGTCCGGGAGGCGCGCGTATCCTTCCTCCGAGTTCAACAGTACCCCCAGGTAAACTAACTGTTGAACTGGAGTCAGAGCGCTCTTGCTGAGGTTCACTGTGAACCCCAGGGTGGCAATATGGCTCAACACCTTCTGTGTGTGAGCGTAATTTTCTGCCTCTGACCTGGCAAGGATCAACCAGTCGTCCAGATAGGTCAAGATCCTTACCCCACTCACTCTCAATGGCTCCACTGCCGCTTCCACACTCTTGGTGAAGGTCCTGGGTGCCAGAGAGTAGCCGAACGGGAGTCGAGTGTATTGAAACACCCGACCCTCGAGGGCGAAACGCAAGTACTTTCGATGTCTCTTGACTATCGGTATGTGAAAGTACGCGTCGGTCAGGTTGATAGATGTCATCCAATCTCCTGGACTTACACCTGAAAGCAGTTCTTGACCGTCAACATGCGAAACGGGCGGGTAGCTATGAACTTGTTCAAATAGCTGAGGTCCAGAATGGGCCTCCAACCCCCGGTCTTCTTCGCCACGAGGAAGTACCGGGAGTAAAACCCTGTCATCATCTCGGCTGCAGGGATCAGTTCTACGACCTCCTTCTGCAGCAGAGTAGACACCTCGTTTCTCAACAGGATAATTTCTCCTGCTCCGCCATACGCGTCCAGAGAATCCCTGAAAACGCGGGGGTTGACGGGCAAGTAGCGCAAGGCTCGCCTGATTACTCCCCCCAGCCAAGTGGGTCTTAGAAGTAAAACCAGGCGACTCCAAGCCGAATAATGTTCTGTCAGAACCGCAGCCCTGGCGAACCTTGGGTAGTCCTCCGGCCCGCCCCCCAAGGGCGGGCCATAGACGAAAGGGCATCACACAAGCCGCGTCTCTATCTCTTGAATCCACAGAGCATGTACTCGAGTTGGATTCACTAGAACCCCCACTCTCATACATAAACCGGCTCTGTGGGAGAAGCGCGCAAGTGCGCGTGAGACACCTCAGATGCGCGTCGTGCGTGTTCCCTTCCCCCCCCCGGAAGTCTTCCCAACTCCCTGAGCACTTCTTAGTGTCACCGGAGCTGACAAAACCCGCGATGTGGAGGAATGTGCTGGAGAATTAACCCGGAGCTGAAGTGAGTTAGGTCGCGCGCGCGTCGGCACCGCATCACTCACCCGGTCCCGTACATTCTCAAGCTCCGCTGGCGGTCCAGACCTGCTCGTCACTCGTGAGATCTGACCGCCACGCACCTCTCCAGTTAATCGACCAGACGGGGCGGAAGTTCTTCGCCCTCGCCTGGTCTCAGGGCGGCGAGAAAACTCGCGCGTAAAAACACCAGGTTGCGTCAGTTCCATGGCGTTTCTCCGCCGCCAAACGTGACGTCCTCCACGGTGCCAGTGCTTGTAAACAGCGCTGTGGGGGAAGGAACAACCTCCGGTCAACATAGACATGTCTGGACTAGTTCCACTCACCTCCGCTGTCAAGCTCTGTCGGGCACGAGCGCTGGTCGACGCGGAAGTAAACACAGCTGACTCAGCCGGTCTCGCGGACCTCTGCTCGTCTGTAAACAAAACACATGTGGTTGGAGTCTGCCCCTCATTCGTGTGGACAGACTCCGTTATTACAGTCTCGGCATAACCCGGGCAAAGGGGTTTAAACCCTCCTTCGAACTGTGTTCTGAGAGGAAACTCTCGCCGTCTATGAACGGCGGAGCATGTTAGCTTAGCATTAGCGGCGAAAGTCTCTAATGACGCCTGTGAATACGTCACACTCACAGGCGGAGCCACATGCACACTACTAACATCTCTCAGAACGAACCACAGAAACGTCATACGTTCTCTTGTTTTATTCCCGACACATTCCCTTGAATGAATAGGGAGGGGGAGGAGCCCTCGGCCGTCGACTCTGCTGCGGCTGCTGGCTCCCCGGCTCGCGCTGCGGATCTTGGCGACGCTCACTCGTCGCACGCCGCCGCTGTTGCCGATGTTGTTGGTGCTGCTGGGGTGGCTGGTCTCTGGTGACGCTTCCCCCCAGCACCAGATGATGATGCCGACGAACGGGATCTCCGTCTCCGCGTATCCCCGTCGCGCATCGTCATCACGCCAAACGTGACGTCATCCATGACGTTTCTCCGCCAAACGTGACGTCATCCATGGCGCCGGGATTTCTTGACAACGCTCATCGGCGGTCAAACCCCGTCAGCGCATGTCAACACGGAAGTAAACACAGCTGATCAAGCCGGTCTCGTGGACATTTGCTTATCAGGCCGACGAACGGGATCTTCTCCGCGTATCCCCGTCGCGCCTCGTCATCACGCCCATGCAGGTGATGGCGGAGCTGCGCCGCCTCCTGCCGGGCCATTCCTCTCAATGGTGCGTCCGTTCCATGGCGTTTCTCCGCCAAACGTGACGTCATCCATGACGTTTCTCCGCCAACGTGACGTCATCCATGACGTTTCTCCGCCAAACGTGACGTCATCCATGGCGCCGGGATTTTTTTGACAACGCTCATCGGCGGTCAAACCCCGTCAGCGCATGTCAACACGGAAGTGAAGTAAACACAGCTGATCAAGCCGGTCTCGTGGACATTTGCTTATCTGGAAACAAAGCACATGGTTGAGTCTGCCCTTCATTCGTGTGGACAGACTCCGTTATTACAGTCTCGGCATGACCCGGACGAAGGGGTTTAAAACCTCCTCCGAACTGTGTTCTGAGAGGAAACTCTCGCCGTCTATGAACGGCGGAGCATGTTAGCTTAGCATTAGCGGCGAAAGTCTCTAATGACGCCTGTGAATACGTCACACTCACAGGCGGAGCCACATGCACACTAATACCTCTCAAGTGAACCCATCGAGTGCGCTGCAGGAGGGCCATGAGACCTGCAAGAGATACTCACCTGATCGCTCTCGCATACCTCATGGTCGACTCCATGCAGCGAGCCAGTCGTCCTCCTCGTCGACATCTGTTCATGACCGATGGACGACTCAGCTCGACTCATCAGGGCCCAACACGTTGGAACGTGAGCTTGTCGAGTGCAGCGCACAGGACTGCCGTGTTGTTTTCTTAAACAACACGGCAGTCCTGTGTTGATCATAATCATGATCTGAGGCGGCGTGGGTCGACAAGCCTCGAACGCTTCCCAACACTGTCAAAAGCCGTGGGAAGCGCTCGGAAGGCCACATAATCATCACGTGTGATTTGGGCCTCTAGGCAAAACGAAGCAGACATGTGTGTCTCCTCTTCAGGGAGTCTTCGTGCACACATGGTTCACTTCAATATTCATTCGCCATCATTACATTCCACTGTCAGGAGCTTTCTCGCTGAGTTGAAAAAGGAGAAAGTGCGGCGGGTGCTTCCCGCCTTTATAGGAAGGGACTGCCCCCTGCTGGGTGGCGAGTTCATTAAGCTTTCTCAGAGACGAGGCGGTGCCTCGGGGTAAACCCATAGCGAAGCCGTTGGAGGGCGGAGCACCAATGACGTAGAACACGCGCATATATTCTTACAAGGCCGTTATCTACTGTTGTGAAAACACGCGCATATGTTCTTACAAGGCCGTTGTCTACTGTTGCACACAAGTCCTTATAAGGTAACATTCAGTTGGTGCTATGTCTGACTAATGGGGTGAAAGTTACAGACAGAAGTTATTGACACGTTTCCTGAGTGTTTTGGCTTGACCTTTATTGAATAGAACACTCAGCACGTGTCACCCGAACAAATACAGGTGATAAGGTTATGCAAACAGATTGACAGAAATATAATGAGGCTTCAGGGGTCACCCATGGCTTGGTGTTGGCAAAGCACCGCACCTTGCGGGTCGGCGTGACATTGCCCTCACAGAACTTTATATAATCTGTGGAATGGTCATTGAAGGTGTCGATGTCATCACCATGAGAGAACACGCTCCAGTCTGTAGACTCAAAGCAGTCTCTCAGCCTCTCCTTGGCTTCATCATTCCACGGCTTAACAGTTCTTTTCTGTGCAGGCTGTCTCCTCACCATGGGAGTGTATTCAGGTCGCAGACGTATCAGGTTGTGATCAGAGCATCCGAGGGGGGGCAGGGCGGTGGAGGTGTAGGCACCTTTTACATTTGCATATAAAAGGTCCAGAGTCTTGTCCTCCCGGGTGTGGCACTTCACGTATTGTGTGAAGGTGGGAAGAATTGAGGAGAGTGAGGCATGGTTGAAATCCCCGTTAATGAGCAGGAGAGAGTTCGGGTGTTTGAGCTGCAGGTGCGACACTGAGGCGCTCAGAGGAATGTAAACATGAACACAATCACATGTGAGAACTCCCTCGGGATGTCATACGGGCGGATGATGCCCACCGCAACGAACTCTATGTCCTTAGTGCACACTTGTTCTTTAATGAGACGTAGGATCGCTCCATCTCTCATTAATAAACACCTCCTCCTCCTCTCCTCTTTCCATCCATGTCCCGGTCCGCACGCACCATCTTGAACCCCTCCAGGGAAACAACAGAGTCTGGGATCTTCTCCGTCAGCCAGGTCTCCGTGAAACATAGAAGGCTGCTCTCCCGGAAGTCTCTCTGATGCCGGGTCAGCGCAGCGAGCTCGTCCGTTTTATTCACGATCGAACGTACATTTCTCATGATGATCGATGGAATAAAGGGACGGAACCTACGTTTCTTCTCTTGTTTCATCCGACCTGCTCTGCATCCGCGTCTTTTTCTCTTGATTTCCACGGGAATCGTCCATTCCGCGCTGAGAGAGAGAGCGGTGTTGCGCAACAGCTGATCCCTGGTGTAAACAATAGACCCGCTGAGCGTGTCTGCCGACGGAGTTCCCAAAAGTGACGAAAATAGCAGAAAACCGTATGCAAAAGTTGTAAAAGTGGTCTCGTTTTGTGCACAACGGCAACAAGATCCGACCACTCTAAAGAAAAAATTAAAAAGACGCCAAAAAAATGGAAAAAGTGTGATAAAAAGTAAGAAGAAAAAGGGAGCTGTTGTAACCAGCTGCTGCGTGAGCGGCGCCATCTTGGAACCACAAAAGTTGCTTCTTCCACTGAAGAATGAAGAACTTTACTGAACATTTAGAGGTCGATTGAAAAAAAATGTCCTCAAGATGTTGATCCCGGACTTTATGTCAACACGTAACCTGTAAAAACTATTGTTATTATCCTTTATTAAGATGTTTTTAATGCATCTTCAACCACCAGAATATTAGGATATTATATGTCGTGTCACAAACATGTCCTCATTTGTTATTAATGTTGTCAGTGTCCAGTCTATTGTTCAGGTGACCCAGGTACAGGTGAGTTGTCACCCTCTGGATGACCCTGGGTGTTCAGGGTCTGATGGTTTCTATCATCTGAGGTGACTCTTCTCACACCTGCTCAATCCATGATAGAACACCTGGTCCAGGTGGTCCTCCCTCAGCAGGTGAAGTCAGAGGTGTATGAAGAGGAGGGTCTGAGACTTTTGTCAAACCTGTTGAGGAAGAGATTCAGGTTGTTGGTCCAGTATGTGCCCTGCCTAGTTGAAAATTGTTGGATTATAGTTGAAATTGTATGATTGTAGTTGAAAATTGTTTGATTATAGTTGAAAATTGTTGATTATAGTTGAAAATTGTTTGATTATAGTTGAAAATTGTTGGATTATAGTTGAAAATTGTTGGATTATAGTTGAAAATTGTTGATTATAGTTGAAAATTGTTTGATTATAGTTGAAAATTGTTTGATTATAGTTGAAAATTGTTGGATTATAGTTGAAAATTGTTGGATTATAGTTGAAAATTGTTGGATTATAGTTGAAAATTGTTTGATTATAGTTGAAAATTGTTGGATTATAGTTGAAAATGTTTGATTCTAGTTGAAAATTGTTGGATTATAGTTGAAAATTGTTGGATTATAGTTGAAAATTGTTGGATTATAGTTGAAAATTGTTTGATTATAGTTGAAAATTGTTGGATTATAGTTGAAAATTGTTGGATTATAGTTGAAAATTGTTGGATTATAGTTGAAAATTGTTGGATTATAGTTGAAAATTGTTGGATTATAGTTGAAAATTGTTGGATTATAGTTGAAAATTGTTGGATTATAGTTGAAAATTGTTGGATTATAGTTGAAAATGTTTGATTCTAGTTGAAAATTGTTGGATTATAGTTGAAAATTGTTGGATTATAGTTGAAAATTGTTGGATTATAGTTGAAAATTGTTGGATTATAGTTGAAAATTGTTTGATTATAGTTGAAAATTGTTTGATTATAGTTGAAATTGTTTGATTCTAGTTGAAAATTGTTGGATTATAGTTGAAAATTGTTGGATTATAGTTGAAAATTGTTTGATTATAGTTGAAAATTGTTGGATTATAGTTGAAAATTGTTTGATTATAGTTGAAAATTGTTGGATTATAGTTGAAAATTGTTTGATTATAGTTGAAATTGTTTGATTCTAGTTGAAAATTGTTGGATTATAGTTGAAAATTGTTTGATTCTAGTTGAAAATTGTTGGATTATAGTTGAAAATTGTTGGATTATAGTTGAAAATTGTTTGATTATAGTTGAAATTGTTTGATTATAGTTGAAAATTGTTTGATTATAGTTGAAATTGTTTGATTCTAGTTGAAAATTGTTGGATTATAGTTGAAAATTGTTGGATTATAGTTAAAAATTGTTGATTATAGTTGAAAATTGTTGGATTATAGTTGAAAATTGTTTGATTATAGTTGAAAATTGTTTGATTATAGTTGAAAATTGTTTGATTATAGTTGAAAATTGTTTGATTATAGTTGAAAATTGTTGATTATAGTTGAAAATTGTTTGATTATAGTTGAAAATTGTTGGATTATAGTTGAAAATTGTTTGATTATAGTTGAAAATTGTTGATTATAGTTGAAAATTGTTGGATTATAGTTGAAAATTGTTGGATTATAGTTGAAACTTGTTGGATTATAGTTGAAAATTGTTGATTATAGTTGAAAATTGTTTGACTATAGTTGGAAATTGTTGGATTATAGTTGAAAATTGTTTGATTATAGTTGAAAATTGTTGGATTATAGTTGAAAATTGTTTGATTATAGTTGAAAATTGTTTGATTATAGTTGAAAATTGTTTGATTATAGTTGAAAATTGTTGGATTATAGTTGAAAATTGATAGATTATAGTTGAAAATTGTTTGATTATAGTTAAAAATTGTTTGATTATAGTTGAAAATTGTTGGATTATAGTTGAAAATTGTTTGATTATAGTTGAAAATTGTTTGATTATAGTTGAAAATTGTTGGATTATAGTTGAAAATTGATAGATTATAGTTGAAAATTGTTTGATTATAGTTAAAAATTGTTTGATTATAGTTGAAAATTGTTTGATTATAGTTGAAATTGTTTGATTCTAGTTGAAAATTGTTGGATTATAGTTGAAAATTGTTGGATTACAGTTAAAAATTGTTGATTATAGTTGAAAATTGTTGGATTATAGTTGAAAATTGTTTGATTATAGTTGAAAATTGTTTGATTATAGTTGAAAATTGTTTGATTATAGTTGAAAATTGTTTGATTATAGTTGAAAATTGTTGATTATAGTTGAAAATTGTTTGATTATAGTTGAAAATTGTTGGATTATAGTTGAAAATTGTTTGATTATAGTTGAAAATTGTTGATTATAGTTGAAAATTGTTGGATTATAGTTGAAAATTGTTGGATTATAGTTGAAAATTGTTGGATTATAGTTGAAAATTGTTGATTATAGTTGAAAATTGTTTGACTATAGTTGGAAATTGTTTGATTATAGTTGAAAATTGTTGGATTATAGTTGAAAATTGATAGATTATAGTTGAAAATTGTTTGATTATAGTTGAAAATTGTTTGATTATAGTTGAAAATTGTTGGATTATAGTTGAAAATTGTTTGATTATAGTTGAAAATTGTTGGATTATAGTTGAAATTGTTTGATTCTAGTTGAAAATTGTTGGATTATAGTTGAAAATTGTTGGATTATAGTTAGAAATTGTTGATTATAGTTGAAAATTGTTTGATTATAGTTGAAAATTGTTGGATTATAGTTGAAAATTGTTTGATTATAGTTGAAAATTGTTTGATTATAGTTGAAAATTGTTTGATTATAGTTGAAATTGTTTGATTCTAGTTGAAAATTGTTGGATTATAGTTGAAAATTGTTTGATTCTAGTTGAAAATTGTTGGATTTTAGTTGAAAATTGTTGGATTATAGTTGAAAATTGTTGGATTATAGTTGAAATTGTTTGATTATAGTTGAAAATTGTTTGATTATAGTTGAAATTGTTTGATTCTAGTTGAAAATTGTTGGATTATAGTTGAAAATTGTTGGATTATAGTTAAAAATTGTTGATTATAGTTGAAAATTGTTGGATTATAGTTGAAAATTGTTTGATTATAGTTGAAAATTGTTTGATTATAGTTGAAAATTGTTTGATTATAGTTGAAAATTGTTGATTATAGTTGAAAATTGTTTGATTATAGTTGAAAATTGTTGGATTATAGTTGAAAATTGTTTGATTATAGTTGAAAATTGTTGATTATAGTAGAAAATTGTTGGATTATAGTTGAAAATTGTTGGATTATAGTTGAAAATTGTTGATTATAGTTGAAAATTGTTTGACTATAGTTGGAAATTGTTGGATTATAGTTGAAAATTGTTTGATTATAGTTGAAAATTGTTGGATTATAGTTGAAAATTGTTTGATTATAGTTGAAAATTGATTGATTATAGTTGAAAATTGTTTGATTATAGTTGAAAATTGTTGGATTATAGTTGAAAATTGATAGATTATAGTTGAAAATTGTTTGATTATAGTTGAAAATTGTTTGATTATAGTTGAAAATTGTTTGATTATAGTTGAAAATTGTTTGATTATAGTTGAAAATTGTTGGATTATAGTTGAAATTGTTTGATTCTAGTTGAAAATTGTTGGATTATAGTTGAAAATTGTTGGATTATAGTTAGAAATTGTTGATTATAGTTGAAAATTGTTGGATTATAGTTGAAAATTGTTGATTATAGTTGAAAATTGTTGGATTATAGTTGAAAATTGTTGGATTATAGTTGAAAATTGTTGGATTATAGTTGAAAATTGTTGATTATAGTTGAAAATTGTTGGATTATAGTTGAAAATTGTTGATTATAGTTGAAAATTGTTTGATTATAGTTGAAAATTGTTGGATTATAGTTGAAAATTGTTGGATTATAGTTGAAAATTGTTTGATTATAGTTGAAAATTGTTTGATTATAGTTGAAAATTGTTTGATTATAGTTGAAAATTGTTGGATTATAGTTGAAAATTCTTTGATTATAGTTGAAAATTGTTGATTATAGTTGAAAATTGTTGGATTATAGTTGAAAATTGTTGGATTATAGTTGAAAATTGTTGATTATAGTTGAAAATTGTTTGACTATAGTTGGAAATTGTTGGATTATAGTTGAAAATTGTTTGATTATAGTTGAAAATTGTTGGATTATAGTTGAAAATTGTTTGATTATAGTTGAAAATTGATTGATTATAGTTGAAAATTGTTTGATTATAGTTGAAAATTGTTGGATTATAGTTGAAAATTGATAGATTATAGTTGAAAATTGTTTGATTATAGTTGAAAATTGTTTGATTATAGTTGAAAATTGTTTGATTATAGTTGAAAATTGTTTGATTATAGTTGAAAATTGTTGGATTATAGTTGAAAATTGTTGGATTATAGTTGAAAATTGTTTGATTACAGTTGAATTTTTTTGATTAAAGTTGATTTTTTTTATTTTAGTTGAAAATGATTTGATTATAGTTAAACAATTGTTTGATTATAGTTGAAAATTGTTGGATTATAGTTGAAATTGTTTGATTCTAGTTGAAAATTGTTGGATTATAGTTGAAAATTGTTGGATTATAGTTAGAAATTGTTGATTATAGTTGAAAATTGTTGGATTATAGTTGAAAATTGTTGATTATAGTTGAAAATTGTTGGATTATAGTTGAAAATTGTTGGATTATAGTTGAAAATTGTTGGATTATAGTTGAAAATTGTTGATTATAGTTGAAAATTGTTGGATTATAGTTGAAAATTGTTGATTATAGTTGAAAATTGTTTGATTATAGTTGAAAATTGTTGGATTATAGTTGAAAATTGTTGGATTATAGTTGAAAATTGTTTGATTATAGTTGAAAATTGTTTGATTATAGTTGAAAATTGTTGGATTATAGTTGAAAATTGTTTGATTATAGTTGAAAATTGTTGATTATAGTTGAAAATTGTTGGATTATAGTTGAAAATTGTTGGATTATAGTTGAAAATTGTTGATTATAGTTGAAAATTGTTTGACTATAGTTGAAAATTGTTGGATTATAGTTGAAAATTGTTTGATTATAGTTGAAAATTGTTGGATTATAGTTGAAAATTGTTTGATTATAGTTGAAAATTGATTGATTATAGTTGAAAATTGTTTGATTATAGTTGAAAATTGTTGGATTATAGTTGAAAATTGATAGATTATAGTTGAAAATTGTTTGATTATAGTTGAAAATTGTTTGATTATAGTTGAAAATTGTTTGATTATAGTTTAAAATTGTTTGATTATAGTTGAAAATTGTTGGATTATAGTTGAAATTGTTTGATTCTAGTTGAAAATTGTTGGATTATAGTTGAAAATTGTTGGATTATAGTTAGAAATTGTTGATTATAGTTGAAAATTGTTGGATTATAGTTGAAAATTGTTGATTATAGTTGAAAATTGTTGGATTATAGTTGAAAATTGTTGGATTATAGTTGAAAATTGTTGATTATAGTTGAAAATTGTTGGATTATAGTTGAAAATTGTTGATTATAGTTGAAAATTGTTTGATTATAGTTGAAAATTGTTGGATTATAGTTGAAAATTGTTGGATTATAGTTGAAAATTGTTTGATTATAGTTGAAAATTGTTTGATTATAGTTGAAAATTGTTTGATTATAGTTGAAAATTGTTGGATTATAGTTGAAAATTGTTTGATTATAGTTGAAAATTGTTGATTATAGTTGAAAATTGTTGGATTATAGTTGAAAATTGTTGGATTATAGTTGAAAATTGTTGATTATAGTTGAAAATTGTTTGACTATAGTTGGAAATTGTTGGATTATAGTTGAAAATTGTTTGATTATAGTTGAAAATTGTTGGATTATAGTTGAAAATTGTTTGATTATAGTTGAAAATTGATTGATTATAGTTGAAAATTGTTTGATTATAGTTGAAAATTGTTGGATTATAGTTGAAAATTGATAGATTATAGTTGAAAATTGTTTGATTATAGTTGAAAATTGTTTGATTATAGTTGAAAATTGTTTGATTATAGTTGAAAATTGTTTGATTATAGTTGAAAATTGTTGGATTATAGTTGAAAATTGTTTGATTATAGTTGAAAATTGTTTGATTATAGTTGAAAATTGTTTGATTATAGTTGAAAATTGTTTGATTCTAGTTGAAAATTGTTGGATTATAGTTGAAAATTGTTTGATTCTAGTTGAAAATTGTTGGATTATAGTTGAAAATTGTTGGATTATAGTTGAAAATTGTTGGATTATAGTTGAAATTGTTTGATTATAGTTGAAAATTGTTTGATTATAGTTGAAAATTGTTTGATTCTAGTTGAAAATTGTTGGATTATAGTTGAAAATTGTTGGATTATAGTTAAAAATTGTTGATTATAGTTGAAAATTGTTGGATTATAGTTGAAAATTGTTTGATTATAGTTGAAAATTGTTTGATTATAGTTGAAAATTGTTTGATTATAGTTGAAAATTGTTTGATTATAGTTGAAAATTGTTGATTATAGTTGAAAATTGTTTGATTATAGTTGAAAATTGTTGGATTATAGTTGAAAATTGTTTGATTATAGTTGAAAATTGTTGATTATAGTTGAAAATTGTTGGATTATAGTTGAAAATTGTTGGATTATAGTTGAAAATTGTTGGATTATAGTTGAAAATTGTTGATTATAGTTGAAAATTGTTTGACTATAGTTGGAAATTGTTGGATTATAGTTGAAAATTGTTTGATTATAGTTGAAAATTGTTGGATTATAGTTGAAAATCGTTTGATTATAGTTGAAAATTGATTGATTATAGTTGAAAATTGTTTGATTATAGTTGAAAATTGTTGGATTATAGTTGAAAATTGATAGATTATAGTTGAAAATTGTTTGATTATAGTTGAAAATTGTTTGATTATAGTTGAAAATTGTTGGATTATAGTTGAAAATTGTTTGATTATAGTTGAAAATTGTTGGATTATAGTTGAAATTGTTTGATTCTAGTTGAAAATTGTTGGATTATAGTTGAAAATTGTTTGATTATAGTTGAAAATTGTTTGATTATAGTTGAAAATTGTTTGATTATAGTTGAAAATTGTTTGATTCTAGTTGAAAATTGTTGGATTATAGTTGAAAATTGTTTGATTCTAGTTGAAAATTGTTGGATTATAGTTGAAAATTGTTGGATTATAGTTGAAAATTGTTTGATTATAGTTGAAATTGTTTGATTATAGTTGAAAATTGTTTGATTATAGTTGAAATTGTTTGATTCTAGTTGAAAAATTGTTGGATTATAGTTAAAAATTGTTGGATTATAGTTGAAAAATTGTTGGATTATAGTTGAAAATTGTTTGATTATAGTTGAAAATTGTTTGATTATAGTTGAAAATTGTTTGATTATAGTTGAAAATTGTTTGATTATAGTTGAAAATTGTTGATTATAGTTGAAAATTGTTTGATTATAGTTGAAAATTGTTGGATTATAGTTGAAAATTGTTTGATTATAGTTGAAAATTGTTGATTATAGTTGAAAATTGTTGGATTATAGTTGAAAATTGTTGGATTATAGTTGAAAATTGTTGGATTATAGTTGAAAATTGTTGATTATAGTTGAAAATTGTTTGACTATAGTTGGAAATTGTTTGATTATAGTTGAAAATTGTTGGATTATAGTTGAAAATTGATAGATTATAGTTGAAAATTGTTTGATTATAGTTGAAAATTGTTTGATTATAGTTGAAAATTGTTGGATTATAGTTGAAAATTGTTGATTATAGTTGAAAATTGTTGGATTATAGTTAGAAATTGTTGATTATAGTTGAAAATTGTTTGATTATAGTTGAAAATTGTTTGATTATAGTTGAAATTGTTTGATTCTAGTTGAAAATTGTTGGATTATAGTTGAAAATTGTTTGATTATAGTTGAAAATTGTTGGATTATAGTTGAAAATTGTTTGATTATAGTTGAAAATTGTTTGATTATAGTTGAAAATTGTTTGATTATAGTTGAAATTGTTTGATTCTAGTTGAAAATTGTTGGATTATAGTTGAAAATTGTTTGATTCTAGTTGAAAATTGTTGGATTTTAGTTGAAAATTGTTGGATTATAGTTGAAAATTGTTTGATTATAGTTGAAATTGTTTGATTATAGTTGAAAATTGTTTGATTATAGTTGAAATTGTTTGATTCTAGTTGAAAATTGTTGGATTATAGTAAATTGTTTGATTCTAGTTGAAAATTGTTGGATTATAGTTGAAAATTGTTGGATTATAGTTAAAAATTGTTGATTATAGTTGAAAATTGTTGGATTATAGTTGAAAATTGTTTGATTATAGTTGAAAATTGTTTGATTATAGTTGAAAATTGTTTGATTATAGTTGAAAATTGTTGGATTATAGTTGAAAATTGTTTGATTATAGTTGAAAATTGTTGGATTATAGTTGAAAATTGTTTGATTATAGTTGAAAATTGTTGATTATAGTTGAAAATTGTTGGATTATAGTTGAAAATTGTTGGATTATAGTTGAAAATTGTTGGATTATAGTTGAAAATTGTTTGACTATAGTTGGAAATTGTTGGATTATAGTTGAAAATTGTTTGATTATAGTTGAAAATTGTTGGATTATAGTTGAAAATTGTTTGATTATAGTTGAAAATTGATTGATTATAGTTGAAAATTGTTTGATTATAGTTGAAAATTGTTGGATTATAGTTGAAAATTGATAGATTATAGTTGAAAATTGTTTGATTATAGTTGAAAATTGTTTGATTATAGTTGAAAATTGTTTGATTATAGTTGAAAATTGTTTGATTATAGTTGAAAATTGTTGGATTATAGTTGAAATTGTTTGATTCTAGTTGAAAATTGTTGGATTATAGTTGAAAATTGTTGGATTATAGTTAGAAATTGTTGATTATAGTTGAAAATTGTTGGATTATAGTTGAAAATTGTTGATTATAGTTGAAAATTGTTGGATTATAGTTGAAAATTGTTGGATTATAGTTGAAAATTGTTGGATTATAGTTGAAAATTGTTGATTATAGTTGAAAATTGTTGGATTATAGTTGAAAATTGTTGATTATAGTTGAAAATTGTTTGATTATAGTTGAAAATTGTTGGATTATAGTTGAAAATTGTTGGATTATAGTTGAAAATTGTTTGATTATAGTTGAAAATTGTTTGATTATAGTTGAAAATTGTTTGATTATAGTTGAAAATTGTTGGATTATAGTTGAAAATTGTTTGATTATAGTTGAAAATTGTTGATTATAGTTGAAAATTGTTGGATTATAGTTGAAAATTGTTGGATTATAGTTGAAAATTGTTGATTATAGTTGAAAATTGT
This sequence comes from Callionymus lyra, assembly GCF_982586985.1. NCBI lineage: Eukaryota > Metazoa > Chordata > Actinopteri > Syngnathiformes > Callionymidae > Callionymus > Callionymus lyra. The sequence continues at coordinate 1,178,423 of NC_141832.1, read as the reverse complement.
TTGACTATAGTTGGAAATTGTTGGATTATAGTTGAAAATTGTTTGATTATAGTTGAAAATTGTTGGATTATAGTTGAAAATTGTTTGATTATAGTTGAAAATTGATTGATTATAGTTGAAAATTGTTTGATTATAGTTGAAAATTGTTGGATTATAGTTGAAAATTGATAGATTATAGTTGAAAATTGTTTGATTATAGTTGAAAATTGTTTGATTATAGTTGAAAATTGTTTGATTATAGTTGAAAATTGTTTGATTATAGTTGAAAATTGTTGGATTATAGTTGAAATTGTTTGATTCTAGTTGAAAATTGTTGGATTATAGTTGAAAATTGTTGGATTATAGTTAGAAATTGTTGATTATAGTTGAAAATTGTTGGATTATAGTTGAAAATTGTTGACTATAGTTGGAAATTGTTGGATTATAGTTGAAAATTGTTTGATTATAGTTGAAAATTGTTGGATTATAGTTGAAAATTGTTTGATTATAGTTGAAAATTGATTGATTATAGTTGAAAATTGTTTGATTATAGTTGAAAATTGTTGGATTATAGTTGAAAATTGATAGATTATAGTTGAAAATTGTTTGATTATAGTTGAAAATTGTTTGATTATAGTTGAAAATTGTTTGATTATAGTTGAAAATTGTTTGATTATAGTTGAAAATTGTTGGATTATAGTTGAAATTGTTTGATTCTAGTTGAAAATTGTTGGATTATAGTTGAAAATTGTTGGATTATAGTTAGAAATTGTTGATTATAGTTGAAAATTGTTGGATTATAGTTGAAAATTGTTGATTATAGTTGAAAATTGTTGGATTATAGTTGAAAATTGTTGGATTATAGTTGAAAATTGTTGGATTATAGTTGAAAATTGTTGATTATAGTTGAAAATTGTTGGATTATAGTTGAAAATTGTTGATTATAGTTGAAAATTGTTTGATTATAGTTGAAAATTGTTGGATTATAGTTGAAAATTGTTGGATTATAGTTGAAAATTGTTTGATTATAGTTGAAAATTGTTTGATTATAGTTGAAAATTGTTTGATTATAGTTGAAAATTGTTGGATTATAGTTGAAAATTGTTGGATTATAGTTGAAAATTGTTTGATTACAGTTGAATTTTTTTGATTAAAGTTGATTTTTTTTATTTTAGTTGAAAATGATTTGATTATAGTTAAAAAATTGTTTGATTATAGTTGAAAATTGTTGGATTATAGTTGAAATTGTTTGATTCTAGTTGAAAATTGTTGGATTATAGTTGAAAATTGTTGGATTATAGTTAGAAATTGTTGATTATAGTTGAAAATTGTTGGATTATAGTTGAAAATTGTTGATTATAGTTGAAAATTGTTGGATTATAGTTGAAAATTGTTGGATTATAGTTGAAAATTGTTGGATTATAGTTGAAAATTGTTGATTATAGTTGAAAATTGTTGGATTATAGTTGAAAATTGTTGATTATAGTTGAAAATTGTTTGATTATAGTTGAAAATTGTTGGATTATAGTTGAAAATTGTTGGATTATAGTTGAAAATTGTTTGATTATAGTTGAAAATTGTTTGATTATAGTTGAAAATTGTTGGATTATAGTTGAAAATTGTTTGATTATAGTTGAAAATTGTTGATTATAGTTGAAAATTGTTTGATTCTAGTTGAAAATTGTTGGATTATAGTTGAAAATTGTTGATTATAGTTGAAAATTGTTTGACTATAGTTGGAAATTGTTGGATTATAGTTGAAAATTGTTTGATTATAGTTGAAAATTGTTGGATTATAGTTGAAAATTGTTTGATTATAGTTGGAAATTGATTGATTATAGTTGAAAATTGTTTGATTATAGTTGAAAATTGTTGGATTATAGTTGAAAATTGATAGATTATAGTTGAAAATTGTTTGATTATAGTTGAAAATTGTTTGATTATAGTTGAAAATTGTTTGATTATAGTTGAAAATTGTTGGATTATAGTTGAAATTGTTTGATTCTAGTTGAAAATTGTTGGATTATAGTTGAAAATTGTTGGATTATAGTTAGAAATTGTTGATTATAGTTGAAAATTGTTGGATTATAGTTGAAAATTGTTGATTATAGTTGAAAATTGTTGGATTATAGTTGAAAATTGTTGGATTATAGTTGAAAATTGTTGGATTATAGTTGAAAATTGTTGATTATAGTTGAAAATTGTTTGATTATAGTTGAAAATTGTTGGATTATAGTTGAAAATTGTTGGATTATAGTTGAAAATTGTTTGATTATAGTTGAAAATTGTTTGATTATAGTTGAAAATTGTTGGATTATAGTTGAAAATTGTTGATTATAGTTGAAAATTGTTGGATTATAGTTGAAAATTGTTGATTATAGTTGAAAATTGTTGGATTATAGTTGAAAATTGTTGGATTATAGTTGAAAATTGTTGGATTATAGTTGAAAATTGTTGATTATAGTTGAAAATTGTTTGATTATAGTTGAAAATTGTTGGATTATAGTTGAAAATTGTTGGATTATAGTTGAAAATTGTTTGATTATAGTTGAAAATTGTTTGATTATAGTTGAAAATTGTTTGATTATAGTTGAAAATTGTTGGATTATAGTTGAAAATTGTTTGATTATAGTTGAAAATTGTTGATTATAGTTGAAAATTGTTGGATTATAGTTGAAAATTGTTGGATTATAGTTGAAAATTGTTGATTATAGTTGAAAATTGTTTGACTATAGTTGGAAATTGTTGGATTATAGTTGAAAATTGTTTGATTATAGTTGAAAATTGTTGGATTATAGTTGAAAATTGTTTGATTATAGTTGAAAATTGATTGATTATAGTTGAAAATTGTTTGATTATAGTTGAAAATTGTTGGATTATAGTTGAAAATTGATAGATTATAGTTGAAAATTGTTTGATTATAGTTGAAAATTGTTTGATTATAGTTGAAAATTGTTTGATTATAGTTGAAAATTGTTTGATTATAGTTGAAAATTGTTGGATTATAGTTGAAATTGTTTGATTCTAGTTGAAAATTGTTGGATTATAGTTGAAAATTGTTGGATTATAGTTAGAAATTGTTGATTATAGTTGAAAATTGTTGGATTATAGTTGAAAATTGTTGACTATAGTTGGAAATTGTTGGATTATAGTTGAAAATTGTTTGATTATAGTTGAAAATTGTTGGATTATAGTTGAAAATTGTTTGATTATAGTTGAAAATTGATTGATTATAGTTGAAAATTGTTTGATTATAGTTGAAAATTGTTGGATTATAGTTGAAAATTGATAGATTATAGTTGAAAATTGTTTGATTATAGTTGAAAATTGTTTGATTATAGTTGAAAATTGTTTGATTATAGTTGAAAATTGTTGGATTATAGTTGAAAATTGTTGGATTATAGTTGAAATTGTTTGATTCTAGTTGAAAATTGTTGGATTATAGTTGAAAATTGTTGGATTATAGTTAGAAATTGTTGATTATAGTTGAAAATTGTTGGATTATAGTTGAAAATTGTTGATTATAGTTGAAAATTGTTGGATTATAGTTGAAAATTGTTGGATTATAGTTGAAAATTGTTGGATTATAGTTGAAAATTGTTGATTATAGTTGAAAATTGTTGGATTATAGTTGAAAATTGTTGATTATAGTTGAAAATTGTTTGATTATAGTTGAAAATTGTTGGATTATAGTTGAAAATTGTTGGATTATAGTTGAAAATTGTTTGATTATAGTTGAAAATTGTTTGATTATAGTTGAAAATTGTTTGATTATAGTTGAAAATTGTTGGATTATAGTTGAAAATTGTTGGATTATAGTTGAAAATTGTTTGATTACAGTTGAATTTTTTTGATTAAAGTTGATTTTTTTTATTTTAGTTGAAAATGATTTGATTATAGTTAAAAAATTGTTTGATTATAGTTGAAAATTGTTGGATTATAGTTGAAATTGTTTGATTCTAGTTGAAAATTGTTGGATTATAGTTGAAAATTGTTGGATTATAGTTAGAAATTGTTGATTATAGTTGAAAATTGTTGGATTATAGTTGAAAATTGTTGATTATAGTTGAAAATTGTTGGATTATAGTTGAAAATTGTTGGATTATAGTTGAAAATTGTTGGATTATAGTTGAAAATTGTTGATTATAGTTGAAAATTGTTGGATTATAGTTGAAAATTGTTGATTATAGTTGAAAATTGTTTGATTATAGTTGAAAATTGTTGGATTATAGTTGAAAATTGTTGGATTATAGTTGAAAATTGTTTGATTATAGTTGAAAATTGTTTGATTATAGTTGAAAATTGTTGGATTATAGTTGAAAATTGTTTGATTATAGTTGAAAATTGTTGATTATAGTTGAAAATTGTTTGATTCTAGTTGAAAATTGTTGGATTATAGTTGAAAATTGTTGATTATAGTTGAAAATTGTTTGACTATAGTTGGAAATTGTTGGATTATAGTTGAAAATTGTTTGATTATAGTTGAAAATTGTTGGATTATAGTTGAAAATTGTTTGATTATAGTTGAAAATTGATTGATTATAGTTGAAAATTGTTTGATTATAGTTGAAAATTGTTGGATTATAGTTGAAAATTGATAGATTATAGTTGAAAATTGTTTGATTATAGTTGAAAATTGTTTGATTATAGTTGAAAATTGTTTGATTATAGTTGAAAATTGTTGGATTATAGTTGAAATTGTTTGATTCTAGTTGAAAATTGTTGGATTATAGTTGAAAATTGTTGGATTATAGTTAGAAATTGTTGATTATAGTTGAAAATTGTTGGATTATAGTTGAAAATTGTTGATTATAGTTGAAAATTGTTGGATTATAGTTGAAAATTGTTGGATTATAGTTGAAAATTGTTGGATTATAGTTGAAAATTGTTGATTATAGTTGAAAATTGTTGGATTATAGTTGAAAATTGTTGATTATAGTTGAAAATTGTTTGATTATAGTTGAAAATTGTTGGATTATAGTTGAAAATTGTTGGATTATAGTTGAAAATTGTTTGATTATAGTTGAAAATTGTTTGATTATAGTTGAAAATTGTTTGATTATAGTTTAAAATTGTTGGATTATAGTTGAAAATTGTTTGATTATAGTTGAAAATTGTTGATTATAGTTGAAAATTGTTGGATTATAGTTGAAAATTGTTGGATTATAGTTGAAAATTGTTGATTATAGTTGAAAATTGTTTGACTATAGTTGGAAATTGTTGGATTATAGTTGAAAATTGTTTGATTATAGTTGAAAATTGTTGGATTATAGTTGAAAATTGTTTGATTATAGTTGAAAATTGATTGATTATAGTTGAAAATTGTTTGATTATAGTTGAAAATTGTTGGATTATAGTTGAAAATTGATAGATTATAGTTGAAAATTGTTTGATTATAGTTGAAAATTGTTTGATTATAGTTGAAAATTGTTTGATTATAGTTGAAAATTGTTTGATTATAGTTGAAAATTGTTGGATTATAGTTGAAATTGTTTGATTCTAGTTGAAAATTGTTGGATTATAGTTGAAAATTGTTGGATTATAGTTAGAAATTGTTGATTATAGTTGAAAATTGTTGGATTATAGTTGAAAATTGTTGACTATAGTTGGAAATTGTTGGATTATAGTTGAAAATTGTTTGATTATAGTTGAAAATTGTTTGATTATAGTTGAAAATTGTTGGATTATAGTTGAAAATTGATTGATTATAGTTGAAAATTGTTTGATTATAGTTGAAAATTGTTGGATTATAGTTGAAAATTGATAGATTATAGTTGAAAATTGTTTGATTATAGTTGAAAATTGTTTGATTATAGTTGAAAATTGTTTGATTATAGTTGAAAATTGTTGGATTATAGTTGAAAATTGTTGGATTATAGTTGAAATTGTTTGATTCTAGTTGAAAATTGTTGGATTATAGTTGAAAATTGTTGGATTATAGTTAGAAATTGTTGATTATAGTTGAAAATTGTTGGATTATAGTTGAAAATTGTTGATTATAGTTGAAAATTGTTGGATTATAGTTGAAAATTGTTGGATTATAGTTGAAAATTGTTGGATTATAGTTGAAAATTGTTGATTATAGTTGAAAATTGTTGGATTATAGTTGAAAATTGTTGATTATAGTTGAAAATTGTTTGATTATAGTTGAAAATTGTTGGATTATAGTTGAAAATTGTTGGATTATAGTTGAAAATTGTTTGATTATAGTTGAAAATTGTTTGATTATAGTTGAAAATTGTTTGATTATAGTTGAAAATTGTTGGATTATAGTTGAAAATTGTTGGATTATAGTTGAAAATTGTTTGATTACAGTTGAATTTTTTTGATTAAAGTTGATTTTTTTTATTTTAGTTGAAAATGATTTGATTATAGTTAAAAAATTGTTTGATTATAGTTGAAAATTGTTGGATTATAGTTGAAATTGTTTGATTCTAGTTGAAAATTGTTGGATTATAGTTGAAAATTGTTGGATTATAGTTAGAAATTGTTGATTATAGTTGAAAATTGTTGGATTATAGTTGAAAATTGTTGATTATAGTTGAAAATTGTTGGATTATAGTTGAAAATTGTTGGATTATAGTTGAAAATTGTTGGATTATAGTTGAAAATTGTTGATTATAGTTGAAAATTGATAGATTATAGTTGAAAATTGTTGATTATAGTTGAAAATTGTTTGATTATAGTTGAAAATTGTTGGATTATAGTTGAAAATTGTTGGATTATAGTTGAAAATTGTTGGATTATAGTTGAAAATTGTTGGATTATAGTTGAAAATTGTTTGATTATAGTTGAAAATTGTTTGATTATAGTTGAAAATTGTTGGATTATAGTTGAAAATTGTTGGATTATAGTTGAAAATTGTTTGATTACAGTTGAATTTTTTTGATTAAAGTTGATTTTTTTTATTTTAGTTGAAAATGATTTGATTATAGTTAAAAAATTGTTTGATTATAGTTGAAAATTGTTGGATTATAGTTGAAATTGTTTGATTCTAGTTGAAAATTGTTGGATTATAGTTGAAAATTGTTGGATTATAGTTAGAAATTGTTGATTATAGTTGAAAATTGTTGGATTATAGTTGAAAATTGTTGATTATAGTTGAAAATTGTTGGATTATAGTTGAAAATTGTTGGATTATAGTTGAAAATTGTTGGATTATAGTTGAAAATTGTTGATTATAGTTGAAAATTGATAGATTATAGTTGAAAATTGTTGATTATAGTTGAAAATTGTTTGATTATAGTTGAAAATTGTTGGATTATAGTTGAAAATTGTTGGATTATAGTTGAAAATTGTTTGATTATAGTTGAAAATTGTTTGATTATAGTTGAAAATTGTTTGATTGTAGTTGAAAATTGTTGGATTATAGTTGAAAATTGTTTGATTATAGTTGAAAATTGTTGGATTATAGTGACATTCCTCACAAGACGACGAACTAATCTATCAATCTAATCCAGAGTGACAGCTTCCATAGGCGCAGATGGTTCCGATCTTTGTTCGGCGCTCTCGGGGGTGTGTCCGGGCCATAAAGCCATGTTCCTGCCTCACCTGAGTCAGTCTCACCTGTGCCACAGCCTCTCTCTCCTCACTCTCGCTCGTCAAAGAATGGCTGCTTCGCTGCTGCTGCTCGGCCTGCTGGTCTCAGGTCAGTCTCTGCTGGTCTCAGGTCAGTCTCTGCTGGTCTCAGGTCAGTCTCTGCTGGTCTCAGGTCAGTCTCTGCTGGTCTCAGGTCAGTCTCTGCTGGTCTCAGGTCAGTCTCGTGTTGATGTTGTCGTCTGCGCCGCGACCTTCGTCTCCCGACCGTCGGCCGCGCTCACATTTGTGTCGACTCGAGACCCCGCCGTGTTCGCCGACCCTTGACCCCGAAACCTTTTCCTTCACGGGCGGTTTCACTGCGACCTGTATTCGGAGGTTTGAACGTGTTTGTTGTGATCACAGATCTGGTGTCAGTCTTGTTAGAGCTTTGAAAGAGTCTCACGGTCAGCGTGATGTCGTTGTCAGCGTGGACCGCGAAGGGCCCGCGGACCTGCGTTCATGTGCGGGCTCAGATTTGAGTGTTTTTTGATGCCATGTAACCTTCAGTTACCTGGTTACCTGGTTACCTGGTCACATCTGAGGATAAACAACAAATCCTCCGATGGTTCGAGGAGATTAGACGGATCTGCCGACTCAGAACCAGTCGGACTGGGTCGGCGCCGGCGCTGAAATGCGGCCGGACAGGAAGTTCCATGTGAGTTACTGGCACCTGTCGTTAGCATCAATGACGGCGGAAACTTTGGTCGTTGCGACATCGCCGTCGAAAAACCTCGAAATTCAGGAAGATCCGGATTCTTTCGCCTCAGGTGGAGACGAGTCATTCGTCCAGTGAGTGAGTTACGTAATGACCCGGTCAGTGAGTCAGTGAGTCACACATTTGGACTCTTTGAATGAGTCAGTGAGTCAGTGAGTCACACATTTGGACTCTTTGAATGAGTCAGTGAGTCAGTGAGTCAGTGAGTCACACATTTGGACTCTTTGAATGAGTCAGTGAGTCAGTGAGTCACACATTTAGACTCTTTGAATGAGTCAATGAGTCAGTGAGTCAGTGAGTCACACATTTGGACTCTTTGAATGAGTCAGTGAGTCAGTGAGTCACACATTTAGACCCTTTGAATGAGTCAGTGAGTCAGTGAGTCACACATTTAGACCCTTTGAATGAGTCAGTGAGTCAGTGAGTCACACATTTAGACTCTTTGAATGAGTCAATGAGTCAGTGAGTCAGTGAGTCACACATTTGGACTCTTTGAATGAGTCAGTGAGTCACACATTTGGACTCTTTGAATGAGTCAGTGAGTCAGTGAGTCAGTGAGTCACACATTTGGACTCTTTGAATGAGTCAGTGAGTCACACATTTGGACTCTTTGAATGAGTCAGTGAGTCAGTGAGTCAGTGAGTCACACATTTGGACTCTTTGAATGAGTCAGTGAGTTACATTTTTAGACTTTTTGAGTCAGTTAGTTATGGGAGTCACAAATAAGTGAGTCAGTGAGTGAGTATTACACGAGTGAGTGAGTGAGTGAGTGAGTGAGTATTACATGAGTCAGTGAGTCAGTGAGTGAGTATTACATGAGTCAGTGAGTGAGTCAGTACATGAGTCAGAGAGTCAGTGAGTGAGTCAGAGAGTCAGTGAGTGAGTGAGTGAGTGAGTGTGTGAGTGAGTGAGTGAGTGAGTGAGTGAGTGAGTGAGTGAGTGAGTGAGTGAGTGAGTGAGTGAGTGAGTGAGTGAGTGAGTGAGTGAGTGAGTGAGTGAGTCAGTGAGTGAGTGAGTGAGTATTACATGAGTCAGTGAGTGAGTCAGAGAGTGAGTGAGTGAGTGAGTGAGTGAGTGAGTGAGTCAGAGAGTCAGTGAGTGAGTCAGAGAGTCAGTGAGTGAGTGAGTGAGTGAGTGAGTCAGTGAGTGAGTGAGTGAGTGAGTGAGTGAGTGAGTGAGTGAGTCAGAGAGTCAGTGAGTGAGTCAGAGAGTCAGTGAGTGAGTGAGTGAGTGAGTGAGTGAGTGAGTGAGTGAGTGAGTGAGTGAGTGAGTGAGTGAGTGAGTGAGTGAGTGAGTGAGTGAGTGAGTGAGTGAGTGAGTGAGTGAGTGAGTGAGTGAGTGAGTGAGTGAGTGAGTGAGTCAGCAGTGGGTGACTCAGAAGATGTGGAAACAACATGATATTAATGACTCATGTCCTCCACAGGGGGCGCTGCACAGCTGGATGGTGAGTTGAGGTACATCTGTGGGGGTTCTGGTGCTGGTTCTGACCCGTCTCTCCTGCAGTCTGCGGCAAAGCTCCGCTCAACACCAAGATCGTGGGCGGCGAGGACGCGGCGGCGGGGGCGTGGCCTTGGCAGGTCAGCCTGCACCGCTTCAGCCACTTCTGCGGCGGGTCACTGATCAGCGACCAGTGGGTGCTGACCGCTGCGCACTGCTTCTCCAGGTGAGCTCACACCACCTGCTCCCCGTCTGGCTCCGCCCCTGACTGTCCACCGGGTTCCAGCACCAGCACCTCCGGCCTGGTGGTGTATCTGGGCCGCGAGACGCAGGACTCGGTGAACGCCCACGAGGTGTCGCGATCCGTGAGTCAGATCATCAACCACGAGGACTACGAGTCCAGCACCAACGACAACGACATCTGCCTCCTGAAGCTCTCGTCCGCCGTCACCTTCAACGACTACATCAAGCCCGTCTGTCTCGCCTCCTCCGGCAGCACCTTCGCCCCCGGAACCACCGTCTGGGTCACTGGCTGGGGCAACATCAACAGTGGCGGTGAGTCCTAGTGCTTTGAGTCACGCTGAGTCACTGGGGATGGTTTTGATGAGTCAGTGAGTCAGTGAGTCACACATTTAGACCCTTTGAATGAGTCAGTGAGTCAGTGAGTCAGTGAGTCACAAGTTTGGACTCTTTGAATGAGTCAGTGAGTCAGTGAGTCACACATTTAGACCCTTTGAATGAGTCAGTGAGTCACTGAGTCAGTGAGTCACACATTTAGACCCTTTGAATGAGTCAGTGAGTCAGTGAGTCAGTGAGTCACACATTTAGACTCTTTGAATGAGTCAGTGAGTCAGTGAGTCACACATTTAGACCCTTTGAATGAGTCAGTGAGTCAGTGAGTCACACATTTAGACCCTTTGAATGAGTCAGTGAGTCAGTGAGTCACAAGTTTGGACTCTTTGAATGAGTCAGTGAGTCAGTGAGTCACACATTTAGACCCTTTGAATGAGTCAGTGAGTCAGTGAGTCAGTGAGTCACACATTTAGACTCTTTGAATGAGTCAGTGAGTCAGTGAGTCACACATTTAGACCCTTTGAATGAGTCAGTGAGTCAGTGAGTCAGTGAGTCACACATTTAGACTCTTTGAATGAGTCAGTGAGTCAGTGAGTCAGTGAGTCAGTGAGTCACACATTTAGACTCTTTGAATGAGTCAGTGAGTCAGTGAGTCACACATTTAGACCCTTTGAATGAGTCAGTGAGTCAGTGAGTCAGTGAGTCACACATTTAGACTCTTTGAATGAGTCAGTGAGTCAGTGAGTCAGTGAGTCAGTGAGTCACACATTTAGACCCTCTGAATGAGTCAGTGAGTCAGTGAGTCAGTGAGTCACACATTTAGACTCTTTGAATGAGTCAGTGAGTCAGTGAGTCACACATTTAGACCCTTTGAATGAGTCAGTGAGTCAGTGAGTCAGTGAGTCACACATTTAGACTCTTTGAATGAGTCAGTGAGTCAGTGAGTCAGTGAGTCAGTGAGTCACACATTTAGACTCTTTGAATGAGTCAGTGAGTCAGTGAGTCACACATTTAGACCCTTTGAATGAGTCAGTGAGTCAGTGAGTCAGTGAGTCACACATTTAGACTCTTTGAATGAGTCAGTGAGTCAGTGAGTCAGTGAGTCAGTGAGTCACACATTTAGACCCTCTGAATGAGTCAGTGAGTCAGTGAGTCAGTGAGTCACACATTTAGACCCTCTGAATGAGTCAGTGAGTCAGTGAGTCAGTGAGTCAGTGAGTCACACATTTAGACTCTTTGAATGAGTCAGTGAGTCAGTGAGTCACACATTTAGACTCTTTGAATGAGTCAGTGAGTCAGTGAGTCACACATTTAGACTCTTTGAATGAGTCAGTGAGTCAGTGAGTCAGTGAGTCACACATTTAGACTCTTTGAATGAGTCAGTGAGTCAGTGAGTCAGTGAGTCACACATTTAGACTCTTTGAATGAGTCAGTGAGTCAGTGAGTCAGTGAGTCACACATTTAGACCCTTTGAATGAGTCAGTGAGTCAGTGAGTCAGTGAGTCACACATTTAGACCCTCTGAATGAGTCAGTGAGTCACAAAGACTGACGTCCGTCTCCAGTGAGTCTTCCGTCTCCGGGGAAACTGCAGGAAGTGGACGTTCCCATCGTGTCCAACAGCGACTGCCAGAAGGTCTACACGAGTCTGACCAGCAACATGGTCTGTGCCGGTCTGTCCGAGGGCGGGAAGGACTCCTGCCAGGTGAGTCCACACCAGGCCTGGCCACCAGGGGGCGTGAATCTGAACGAGCATGTGTCTGGACCCAGGGCGACTCCGGGGGCCCGCTGGTCATCAAGAACTCCACCCAATGGCTCCAGCTGGGCGTGGTCAGCTTCGGCCAGGGCTGCGCCGAGGCCAACTACCCGGGCGTCTACGCCCGCGTGTCCGAGTACCATTCCTGGATCCAGAGCAAGATCGGCAGCGGCCAGGTCGGCTTCCTCGGCGTTCAGGTGGCGTCCAACAGCACGAGCCACGCCCCCCTGCACCGCCCCCTGACCCTGCTGCTGGTGTCCGTCGCCCACATACTGTTGGCCCTGCTGCTCTCCTGAGGTCGCCTGGACCGTGACCTTTGATCTCAGAAAATGATGAACAATGGTCACCTAGTTTTTCTCCTGAGACTCTGAAGGGACATGGAAGAAGAAGAAAGATCTTTCTTAAAAAAGAATCTGAGAAGTTAAAGAAGATTTAAAGAATTTAAAGAAGATCTTAAGAAGTATAAGAAGAATCTGAGAAGTTAAAGAAGATCTTAAGAAGTTAAAGAAGAATCTGAGAAGTTAAAGAAGATCTTAAGAAGTTAAAGAAGAATCTGAGAAGTTAAAAAAGATCTTAAGAAGTTAAAGAAGATCTTAAGAAATTAAAGAAGATCTTAAGAAGTAAAAGGAGAATTTGAGAAGTTAAAAACGATCTTAAGAAGTTAAAGGAGAATCTAAGAAGTTAAAGAAGATCTTAAGAAATTGAAGAAGAATCTGAGAAGTTAAAGAAGCTGTTAAGTTAAAGAAGATCTTTAGAAATTAAAAATGATTTTGAGATTAAAAAAAAAAAAAGATTTAGAGAATTTAAACAAGATCCTGAGGGGAAAAAATTCAAAGAAGATCTTGAGAAGTTAAGGTTGAACTAAAGATGTAGATAAAAATCTTGATCTCAAGATGTAAAAGAAGATTTCGAGAAGTTAAAGAAATAATAACTCAAAGAAGATCTTGAGAAAACAAATTAAATTCAAGACGTTCTCAAAAAGATCTCGGAAGGTGATAAAGATCGTCGAGACGTCAATGAAGATCAGAGAAGATTAAAAAAAAATTAAAATTGAAATTTTCTTTAAAGAATTTTCTTTCAAGATCTTCTTATCTTCTGGATCTTTTCCCTCCTTCGTTCACGTCCCTCGGGGCCTGGTTTCTGTTCCCCCTCCGTGCTAATGAAGATGAATTAAACTGTAGCATTCGTTGTTTTAATAAAGGTTTGTGAACGTGGTTCCATTGGTTTCCTGTCACGACGACGACACCTCGCTGAACCAGGACAGGGTGAGGCAGGACCAGAAGTCAAAGTGATCCGTAGAACAATGTCAACAGTTTTCCTGGAACATAGCATGAGTGTGTGAGTGCAGGGCTGGGCTCACACACACCTTATATAAGGACCTTATACAAGACATGCAGTGAGTAAGTCATCAGTATTTGTAGAGCCAGGGTCACAAAGCACTTGAACAATCAAAACAATACACTTTAAAAGATCAACATAAGACAAACTCAGAAAATCAAGGAAAAAGCTCAAATAAAGGATTAAGGATTTCCAAGCTTCACATGTTTATTTGAAATTTAAAGCGATCAATGTATTCGAGCTTAAATTCACACATTTGATAAAAAGACGAGCGAATATTTCAATTTAAACATATTTGACTTTTGTTTGTGTTGATGAATGAATCAAAAGTGAACGTTGAACACGTCGTGAGGTAAACATCTGGTCACCTGTCAAGGTCACCTGAAGACTAGTTTCACTTTGACTGACACATTATTGGAAATAAATCTATATTTAATGCTCTGTTTTTTTCAGTCCCAGCATCAAAGAACCTTCACTTACTTACATTATTGGATAAATGTCACGTTTCTTCATTTTGAACATCTGACCAAAGATCGTTGTCGAGTGTTTCCACCACAGGTGTTGAAGGAACGTTGGTCTGGACGTCTGGTTCTACGGGTTGGAAAAGGATCCTTCGTCCCTGAACCCCAGAGCGTTCCTCAGATCCAGGTGGAAGCGTCTCCATCGCAGGAGACACAAGGACCTGGTCATCAGTCACGCCGGTCAGTGTCACTTCTACTGTATAACCTCCTTTACTTGCACTTCTTTATGTTTTTTTGTACGAGTAAGTCATATTTATTTGTAAAGATATTTCTAGACCAGGGTCACAAAGCGCTTTAACAATCAAAGACAATATACAGTTAAAATATATACTTTAAAAGATCAAGACAATCAAGGAAAAGCTCAAATAAAAACGTCTTGAGTTGTTTCTTGAAGGAGTCAGTAGATCATCAAACACAGAGATGTTTCTTGAAGGAGTCAGTAGATCATCAAACACAGATGTTTCTTGAAGGAGTCAGTAGATCATCAAACACAGATGTTTCTTGAAGGAGTCAGTAGATCATCAAACACACATGTTTCTTGAAGGAGTCAGTAGATCATCAAACACACATGTTTCTTGAAGGAGTCAGTAGATCATCAAACACAGATGTTTCTTGAAGGAGTCAGTAGATCATCAAACACAGAGATGTTTCTTGAAGGAGTCAGTAGATCATCAAACACAGAGATGTTTCTTGAAGGAGTCAGTAGATCATCAAACACAGAGATGTTTCTTGAAGGAGTCAGTAGATCATCAAACACAGAGATGTTTCTTGAAGGAGTCAGTAGATCATCAAACACACATGTTTCTTGAAGGAGTCAGTAGATCATCAAACACACATGTTTCTTGAAGGAGTCAGTAGATCATCAAACACACATGTTTCTTGAAGGAGTCAGTAGATCATCAAACACACATGTTTCTTGAAGGAGTCAGTAGATCATCAAACACACATATGTTTCTTGAAGGAGTCAGTAGATCATCAAACACAGATGTTTCTTGAAGGAGTCAGTAGATCATCAAACACAGATGTTTCTTGAAGGAGTCAGTAGATCATCTCAAGATATTTTTATTTGTTCAGGCTTTTCCTTGATTTTCTCCTGTTGTGTTCTCAGTATTATCTTGACCTTTAAAGTATATACTTTATTGAATATTGTTTTGATTGTTTAAGTTCTTCGTGACCCTGGTCTGGAAAAGCTCTATAAATACAAACGACTTACTTCATGGAAGAGTTGCAGCCAAACATTCCTCCGACACGGAAACAAGCGACTGAACTATGAAACACAATGTCTTCAGGAAACTTGAGTTTCTTACATTCTTAGTTCACAGCATTTTTTCTACACCTGCCTCGAACTTTTGCACAGAATTGTGATGAAATACAGGCTCTTTGACATGTCACGTGTCTTTCTTACTTTAAAATCTTTGAGAAATCCTCACGAACTTATATTTCACGTGATTCATTAAAAAAAACTCAAGTTTCGCAGAACGACCCACGAACGAGAGAACGACACACACATCAACGGATGAGACGTTCACGAGCGTCGGTGAGACACGATGACACAAAGACTAGGCGTCGACAACGACTCGCACGTTATGTTTTCCGATCAGATCCGTTCGACGGGTTCGACTCGTCGAATGGGAATTCCGAGCATTTAGATTTAGAGATTAAAAAACTGATATTTAGTGACGCGGGTTTTTTCCCCAACTGTCTTTGAACGCAGCACATGATCTCCCTTCTGATTGGTGGAGGAGGAGTTTCGCTGCTTCCGCATTTACACGGTGTCATCGTGTGTGATCCGTGCGTGATCCGTGCGTGATCTCCATGAAGTTACAATGTTTATCGATCAACTTTCTCCACGTGTTGCTGACATGCCTCGGACACGCCGTGTGGGCGGAGCTACAGCGCGAGGACGGCGGCTGGTCAGTTGATGAACGAACTCACCTGCGGTCGAACCGAAAGAACGCACCTGTGAACAGTTGTTTGTTTGTGTCCAGGTCTGGAGGTTCGGGTCTGGACGAGGGTCGCTGTAACATCGACGTCCTGGACTCGTCCGTCGTATCGTATCAACACTTCATGCACAGGTGAGCGAGAGGTCAGGAGGTCACACCTGTCCGTCCTCGTACTCAAGAGTGCTCGTGCACAGGTACGCGCGCCGAGGACCCGTCATCCTGCGAGGACTCACCGACAACTCGGTGTGTGTGTGTAGCCCGGCAGGTGTGTGTGTGTGTGTGTGTCGCAGGTGTGTTCTGACGCAGGTGTGTTCCAGGAGTTCCGTCGACGCTGTTCCCAGTCGCGGCTGCTGAAGGACTTCGGGGATCTGCGTGTGCGCCTCAGCACCGCCAACACCTTCTCCTACAAGAAAGGTCAACAATATTTAATTCAATAATACCTTTGAATAGTTGATAAATAAACTATGAGTTCAATTCAATTTCAATTCATTCAGTTAAACATAAAGTCAAAAGTAAGGTTTTAAGATTGTTTTGAAACATAGAGAGGGTGTCTGCCCTCCGGACTGAAGCCGCTAGTTGGTTCCACTGCAGAGGGGCTTGAAAACTGAAGGCCCTGGCTCCAAATCTACATTTAGAGATTTGTGGTATAACTAATAGATCAGAGTCCTAGAGGGTTGGTAAGTAGGTAGAGTTCCATCTATAGTCGACTCAAGATTTATTTTTCATAATAAAATGTTGGTGGTTTTTACTCCATTATCTTTGTTTACAAGTAGTTTTTGTACTAAAGTATTTTTTACTTTATAACCCTTTGTTTCCAAATACTTTTAAAAGTATTTTAACTCCATTGCCACTGTTTTCGAGTACTTTCTGTACACTAATATTTTAACTTGATTACTATTGTTACTGAATACTTTTTGTAATTTGGTATTTTAACACCATTGCCCTTGTTTTTGAGTACTTTTTGTACGTGAATATATTAACTGGATTACTATTGTATTAAGTTTGTACTATTTGTACCTGAGTACTTTGTTTGATAACCTTTATTTCCTCATCGACTTTGTACAAAGTACTTTTTACTCGATTACCTATGTTTCTGAGCATGTTTTGTACATGATTATTTTTCATTCATTACCATTTTTTCCGAGTACTTTTTGTACTCAAGTATTTTTGGTTGATTACCTTTATTTCCGCATTCTTTTTGTTCTTTTTTTCCAGGTACTTTTTTTAGTTTTATTATTTACTCATTACCATTGTTTACAAGTACTTTCTGTGCACAAATATTTTTACTAACTTTCCTTTGTTTTTGAGTACTTGTTGTACTCAAGTATTTTGACTCGATTACCTTTTGTTTCTGAGCATGTTTTGTACTTGTATTAATACTTCATTACCATCGATACTTTTGGTTGATTACCTTTATTCCCGCATCCAATTGTACACCCGTATATTAACTCAATTCTCTTTTTCCCCCCCAAGTACTTTTTGTTCACCGGTATTTTTTACCCCGTTACCATTGTTTACGAGTACTTTGTACTTCTTTCTTGCAGTGGACGTCCCGTTCCGCGAGTACGTGTCGCGGCTGCTGAGGCCACAGTCGCCCGAGGCTCTGGGCAGCGGTGGGTTCCTTCACCTCCTTCATCTTCACCTCCTTCATCTTCACCTCCTTCATCTTCACCTCCTTCCTCTTCACCTCCTTCCATCTTCACCTCCTTCATCTTCACCTCCTTCATCTTCACCTCCTTCATCTTCACCTCCTTCATCTTCACCTCCTTCCTCTTCACCTCCTTCATCTTCACCTCCTTCATCTTCACCTCCTTCCTCTTCACCCACTTCCTCTTCACCTCCTTCATCTCCACCTCCTTCTATCTACACCTCCTTCATCTTCACTTCCTTCCATCTTCACCTCCTTCATCTTCACCTCCTTCATCTTCACCTCCTTCATCTTCACCTCCTTCCTCTTCACCTCCTTCCTCTTCACCTCCTTCATCTTCACCTCCTTGCATCTTCACCTCCTTCATCTTCACCTCCTTCCATCTTCACCTCCTTCATCTTCACCTCCTTCATCTTCACCTCCTTCCATCTTCACCTCCTCCCTCTTCACCTCCTTCCTCTTCACCTCCTTCCTCTTCACCTCCTTGCATCTTCACCTCCTTGCATCTTCACCTCCTTCATCTTCACCTCCTTCCATCTTCATCTCCTTCATCTTCACCTCCTTCATCTTCACCTCCTTCCATCTTCACCTCCTCCCTCTTCACCTCCTTCCTCTTCACCTCCTTGCATCTTCACCTCCTTGCATCTTCACCTCCTTCATCTTCACCTCCTTCCATCTTCATCTCCTTCATCTTCACCTCCTTCCATCTTCACCTCCTCCCTCTTCACCTCCTCCCTCTTCACCCACTTCCTCTTCACCTCCTTCCTCTTCACCTCCTTGCATCTTCACCTCCTTCCATCTTCATATCCTTCATCTTCACCTCCTTCATCTTCACCTCCTTCATCTTCACCTCCTCCCTCTTCACCTCCTCCCTCTTCACCCACTTCCTCTTCACCTCCTTCCTCTTCACCTCCTTCATCTTCACCTCCTTCCTCTTCACCTCCTTCCTCTTCACCCCCTTCATCTTCACCTCCTTCATCTTCACCTCCTTCATCTTCACCTCCTTCCTCTTCACCTCCTTCCTCTTCACCTCCTTCCATCTTCACCTCCTTCATCTTCACCTCCTTCATCTTCACCTCCTTCATCTTCACCTCCTCCCTCTTCACCTCCTTCATCTCCACCTCCTTCTATCTACACCTCCTTCATCTTCACTTCCTTCCATCTTCACCTCCTTCCATCTTCACCTCCTTCATCTTCACCTCCTTCATCTTCACCTCCTTCATCTTCACCTCCTTCCATCTTCACCTCCATCATCTACACCTCCTTCCTCTTCACCTCCTCCATCTTCACCTTCTTCCTCTTCACCTCCTTCATCTTCACCTCCTCCCTATTCACCTCCTTCCTCTTCACCTCCTCCATCTTCACCTCCTCCCTCTTCACCTCCTTCATCTTCACCTCCTCCCTATTCACCTCCTTCCTCTTCACCTTCTTCCTCTTCACCTCCTCCCTCTTCACCTTCTTCCTCTTCACCTCCTTCCTCTTCACCTCCTTCCTCTTCACCTCCTTCCTCTTCACCTCCTTCCTCTTCACCTTCTTCCTCTTCACCTCCTTCATCTTCACCTCCTCCCTCTTCACCTCCTTCCTCTTCACCTCCTTCATCTTCACCTCCTCCATCTTCACCTCCTCCCTCTTCACCTCCTTCATCTTCACTTCCTTCCATCTTCACCTCCTTCCCTCTTCACCTCCTCCCTCTTCACCTCCTCCCTCTTCACCTCCTTCCTCTTCACCTCCTTCCTCTTCACCTCCTTCATCTTCACCTCCTCCCTCTTCACCCACTTCCTCTTCACCTCCTTCATCTTCACCTCTTTCATCTTCACCTCCTCCCTCTTCACCTCCTTCATCTTCACCTCCTCCCTCTTCACCTCCTTCCTCTTCACCTCCTCCCTATTCACCTCCTTCCTCTTCACCTCCTCCATCTTCACCTTCTTCCTCTTCACCTCCTTCCTCTTCACCTCCTTCATCTTCACCTCCTCCCTCTTCACCTCCTCCCTCTTCACCTCCTTCCTCTTCACCTCCTCCCTATTCACCTCCTTCCTCTTCACCTCCTCCATCTTCACCTTCTTCCTCTTCACCTCCTTCCTCTTCACCTCCTTCCTCTTCACCTCCTTCCTCTTCACCTCCTTCATCTTCACCTCCTTCATCTTCACCTCCTCCCTCTTCACCTCCTCCCTCTTCACCTCCTTCATCTTCACCTCCTTCATCTCCACCCCCTTCCTCTTCACCTCCTTCCTCTTCACCTCCTTCATCTTCACCTCCTTCATCTTCACCTCCTTCATCTTCACCTCCTCCCTCTTCACCTCCTTCATCTTCACCTCCTTCCATCTTCAACTCCTTCATCTTCACCTCCTCCCTCTTCACCCACTTCCTCTTCACCTCCTCCCTATTCACCTCCTTCCTCTTCACCTCCTCCATCTTCACCTCCTTCCTCTTCACCTCCTTCATCTTCACCTCCTCCCTCTTCACCTCCTCCCTCTTCACCTCCTTCCTCTTCACCTCCTTCCTCTTCACCTCCTTCATCTTCACCTCCTCCCTCTTCACCCACTTCCTCTTCACCTCCTTCATCTTCACCTCCTTCATCTTCACCTCCTCCCTCTTCACCTCCTTCATCTTCACCTCCTCCCTCTTCACCTCCTTCCTCTTCACCTCCTCCATCTTCACCTTCTTCCTCTTCACCTCCTTCCTCTTCACCTCCTTCATCTTCACCTCCTCCCTCTTCACCTCCTCCCTCTTCACCTCCTCCCTCTTCACCTCCTTCCTCTTCACCTCCTCCCTATTCACCTCCTTCCTCTTCACCTCCTCCATCTTCACCTTCTTCCTCTTCACCTCCTTCCTCTTCACCTCCTTCCTCTTCACCTCCTTCCTCTTCACCTCCTTCCTCTTCACCTCCTTCCTCTTCACCTCCTCCCTCTTCACCTCCTTCCATCTACACCTCCTTCCTCTTCACCTCCTTCCTCTTCACCTTCTTCCTCTTCACCTCCTCCCTCTTCACCTTCTTCCATCTACACCTCCTTCCTCTTCACCTCCTTCCTCTTCACCTCCTTCCATCTACACCTCCTTCCTCTTCACCTCCTTCCTCTTCACCTTCTTCCTCTTCACCTCCTTCCTCTTCACCTTCTTCCTCTTCACCTCCTCCCTCTTCACCTGACCTGCAGAGACGCTGTATTTCTTCGGAGACAACAACTACACGGAGTGGAACAGCCTGTTCAAGAATTACCAGAAGCCGCCGTTCGATCTTCCAAACACAGGCGCGGCTCTCAGCTTCGGCATCGCAGGTGAGTTTCCTGGTATCTGTTGCCGTCGATGAAGAAGCTGAGTTTCGGGGCCGGTTCTGGTGTTTCCTGCTCAGGTCCGGGAACAGGGGTTCCGTTCCACTGGCACGGCCCGGGATACTCTGAGGTGATCTACGGGCGGAAGGTGAGCAGCTGCGACTCTCCTTTCTGTGTTTCCAAGTAGTTTTTGTACTTCAGTACTATTACTTTATTACCCTTGGTTTCCAAATACTTTTTAAAGTATTTTAACTCTGTTTCCATTGTTTTCGAGTACTTTCTGTACACTAATATTTTTACTTGATTACTTTTGTTACTGAATACTTTTTGTAATTGAGTATCTGAACACCATTGCCCTTGTTTTTGAGTACTTTTTGTACATGAATATATGAACTGGATTGCTATTGTTTCCGAGTTTGTACTATTTGCGCTCGAGTATTTTTGGTTGATAAACTTTATTTCCGCATCCTTTTTGTACAACAGTATTTTTACTGGATTCTCTTTTTTTTCCCAGGTACTTTTTGTACACCGGTATTATTTTTACTCCATTACCATTGTTTACAAGTACTTTCTGTACACAAATATTTGTACTTGCTTTGAGTACGTTTCATACACAAATATTTATACTTGCTTACCTATTTTCTTTTTTTTTTCTGAGCATGATTTGTACTTGAGTATTTTTTAATTCATTACCATTGTTTCAGAGTAATTTTTGTACACAAATAGTTTTACTTGCTTTGAGTAAGTTTCATACACAAATATTTATACTTGCTTACCTTTTTCTTCTTCTTTTTTTTCTGAGCACGTTTTGTACTATTTTCAATTCATTACCATTGTCTCCGAGTACTTTTTGTACTCGAGTATTTTTCCTCCATTACCTTTTGTTTCCGGGTTTCTTTCTGTACACAAATAGTTTTACTTGCTTACCTTTGTTTCGAAGTAGTTTTTTTACTCCAGTGTTTTGACTTAATTAGCTTTCTTTCTGAGCACGTTTTGTACTTTTTAAAATCCATTACCATTGTTTCCGAGTACTTTTCTCCTCAAGTATACTGGACGATACTTCTTGGACCGGCCTGTGACTCCTGGCTCTTCTCTCCCGGGTCACTGATGAGAGGTTTGTCTCCACAGCGCTGGTTCCTCTACCCGCCCGACATCCAGCCGGACTTCCATCCCAACAGCACCACCTTGTCCTGGCTCACCTACACCTACCCGCACCTGCCGGCACACATGGCTCCGCTGGAGTGCACCATCCGACCGGGAGAGGTGAGCGTCTCCGTCGTCGCCTCCAGTCTTTCCTGTGAGGTCGAGACTCAGAGGCAGAAACGGTGGTTTCTGTGGTGATGATGGAGGGAAATAAAGAGCTGACTGTGTCGCTCTGGTTTCCTCACACTTTGACAGGAAAATATGATACAAAATGTTTTCCGTCTTCTGTGTGGCAGGTCCTGTACTTCCCTGACCGCTGGTGGCACGCCACCCTCAACCTGGACACCAGCGTCTTCATCTCCACCTTCCTGGGCTGAACTTGAGTCTGTGTTTGTGGTTTTATGAGGAAGAATAAATGATGTTTTCCTGCAGTCAGAGTGAAGTATTTTTACTCCATTACCTTTTGTTTCCGGGTTCTTTCTGTACACAAATATTTTTACTTGCTTACCTTTGTTTTGAAGTAGTTTTTTTACTCTAGTATTTTTACCCGATTACCTATATTTTGGTTGTTTACCTTTATTTCCAGGTACTCTTTTTAGTTGTATTATTTACTCCATTACCATTGTTTACGAGTACTTTCTGTGCACATATATTTTTACTTGCTTTCCTTTGTTTTTGAGTACTTTTTGTACTTGTATTGTTAGACAGTTGACATCTTTTTAATAGGATAAACACAGGTAAATGTTTATTTTTTACACCAGTATTTTTTTTTACTGGATTCTCTTTTATTCAAGGTACTACACCGGTATTTGTTTTACTCCATTACCATTGTTTATGAGTACTTTCTGTACACAAATATTTTTACTTGCTTTGATTAAGTTTTATACACATATTTGTACTTGCTTACCTTTTTTTTTCTTTTTCTGAGCATGTTTTGTACTTTAGTATTTTTAATTCATTACCTTTGTTTCGAAGTCGTTTTTTTACTCCAGTATTTTGACTCGATTACCTTACTTTCTGAGTTTTGTACTATTTTAGTAAGAGATTAAGATACGATTTAAATTGTTACAGCAGAAAGTTCACAGAATATTGAACATCATTATGAAGTTAATGAAAATGTTCACGATTTTAATTTGAAATAAAAAAAAGGTTTTATATTCAAAAGAGATTTACGGAAACGAAAAAAAACAATAAAAAACATGATTAATTCTAAATAGGTCAACAATTATTTGCAGACTTTATTTCTACACCGGAAGTCTGGGCGGAACTGGAATGTGTCAGCTTCCGGCCCGGAGCCCCGCCCCTCCGTGCCATCTTGTGTTTAGAACAAAAACGGCGGCGGAACCGAGGCCGAACCGGGACGTGGACTCAGTCTTCTCCGCGTTCAATGTCAATATCCAGGCGGGTCCACGCGTCAGTGTTCGGCGGTGAAGTCCCCCGCAGACCCGTCCGCCACACCCCGACAGAACCGCTAGCCCCCAGGCTAACGAAGCTAAGCTAAAGTGTTAGCCGATGCTAGTCGCCGAATAACGGAACCAGCCGGCGGGTCTCGAGGATACCGCCCTAAACTCGTGTCTCCCAGACGGTCCTGGTGCAGGAATGGACCGGACGTCGTGTTGAGAGACCCCCGCGAGATGAGGAGTGAAGCCCGCTAGCTCGCCAACGAACCCCCTGATCTGTTCCGGTTCTGTTCCGGTGCGGAACCACAACCAGCCGCGGTGAGTTCTTGTCTGTGTGCTCCGAGCCCAGTTGGCTCGGTTCGGTATCGTCTCTGTAACATCCGTTCACGCTAAGATTCGAGGGCTTTTAATGGCGGGAGCTCAGAACCGTTCTCGTCGTTATCTGGGTCACAGAGTCTGGAGTGTGTTCGGTACCAAGAGAACAATGACCGGGAAGGAAACGAGCAGAAAAGCCCCAGAAATGGTGGCCCTGAGATGAAGATGGTGGAGAAGGAGGAACAAAAGATGATGATGTTGTCAACGTTCAGTCATCCGTGGCTCGAACTTTCCTTTTATGGGCCACTTGGTTCCTAAGTGACGCATTCTCAGACGTTCCAGCGCCAGAGTGGAGACATTCCAGCTGGGTTCTGTGGTCTCCTCCCGGACCCGCGGCTCTGGTCCGAGTCCCGGGCGGATGACGGAGCTCCTTGATCCACGAAACATCTTGAAATCACAGAACCTTGAGTTTGGATCAGAAACCGCATGAAAAACCAGCGTCTGTGAGTCAGAGCGCCACCTGCTGATGCCTCAGGAGGTTCACGTCTGTGGGGAGTCCCTGGATGATGCAGGCGTCAGCTGACCCTGCAGGGGTCACCATGTGTTTCCATTAGTGACGTTGGATCGCTCTGGAGTCTTGGGAGCGTGGCTCAGCGCTCTGATGGCTTGTCGTCTTCAGTAGTGTCACGTGACCGTTTCTCACAGGGGCACCATGTGACCTGGACCTCAGTGACCTTTGACACGTCAGACTGAAAAAAAAGAAGTTCATTGCTGAGGTTGAAAACAAAACACAGGATGTGGTAGTAATGACAGCAGTGGATACAACAAGACGAAGACATTACGTTCAAAATTGACATATCGAAAGAATTAAATATAAATACTTTATTTACATCAGGTTTCAAGTGGAACTCTCGTCGGGTTCTGGTCCGATAATGATGTGTACGATTGGGTCATTCGAGGTCTGTGCTGCGAATAAGTGTCTCGATCATTTTGTTCTGCTGTATTTCCTTTGAGAAAACAATCACGGAGGCAGGATTGTTTGCACAAACGTCGTGACGGATTGTTAATCAAACACTAATGACTCGTGTTCAATCTCAGCCGGGTTTAACTCGGAACCAGGTCACCTCGTCCAAATATAAACCGGTCCAAAGTCTCTTTCAACCCGACTTCCTGTCGGGTTCTCCGCCCGCTTGAACGCTAAGACGCCGCTTCCTGTTGATATTGATTGTGTGGTTGCGACCCCCCTGACCAGGCCCTGGCCATGCCGGCGAGCGCTCGTGCGGGCAATCTCAAGGACCCGGATCTAGCAGATCTGTTCTGCAAGGACGATCCCGAGAAGCTGTTCGCTGACCTGCGGGAGATCGGACATGGAAGCTTCGGAGCCGTCTACTTTGTGAGTCGTGTGTGTGTGTGTGTGTGCGTTTGTTCCCTCCAACTAAGACCGACCCGTTTCAGGCACGGGACGTCCGTAACAATGAGGTGGTGGCCATCAAGAAGATGTCGTACAGCGGCAAACAGACTAACGAGGTAACCTGTCAATCAAAACCGGGCCACGCCTCGCGGCTCTCGTTTGACGCCTTGTTGCACTCGTTTGACGTTGTGATTCTCCCCCTGGTGGTCAGAAGTGGCAGGACATCATCAAGGAGGTGAAGTTCCTGCAGAAGCTGCGACACCCCAACACCATCGAGTACCGCGGCTGCTACCTGAGGGAACACACGGCATGGGTGCGTACTGATGATGTCACGCTGCGTCCGTTACCCCGACTGATCCTTCTTTTCTCCGCCAGCTGGTCATGGAGTACTGCCTGGGCTCGGCCTCGGACCTGCTGGAGGGTGAGAACCGCCTCTGACTCGCGGTGACTTACCGTCGTTAACTCGTCGTCTCTCCGTAGTCCACAAGAAGCCGCTTCAGGAGGTGGAGATTGCTGCTATTACCCATGGTGCACTGCTGGGTCTGGCCTACCTGCACTCGCACAACATGATCCACAGGTAGGTGTGAGTGTGTTGTCTGGCGTGTGCGTGGGCTGACGTGTGTGTGTGGTTCTTCGCAGGGATGTGAAGGCTGGAAACATCCTGCTCACGGAACCGGGTCAAGTCAAACTGGGCGACTTCGGTTCCGCCTCCATCGTGGCTCCAGCCAACTCGTTTGTCGGGACTCCATACTGGTGAGTGTGCGACCAAAAGATACAATCTTCATCCAATGTTATTAACAAATATAAATAATTATTCATGTTTTTCGGCAACACAGGGGTCAACAATACAATATATAGTGATGGTGTAGTAACAAGTATATATGTGTAGTATTGTCCAGTACTCTACTCTGGTGTTGTGATAGTGTAGTAACAAGTATATATGTGTAGTATTGTCCAGTACTTGACTCTGGTGTTGTGATAGTGTAGTAACAAGTATATATGTGTAGTATTGTCCAGTACTTGACTCTGGTGTTGTGATAGTGTAGTAACAAGTATATATGTGTAGTATTGTCCAGTACTTGACTCTGGTGTTGTGATAGTGTAGTAACAAGTATATATGTGTAGTATTGTCCAGTACTTGACTCTGGTGTTGTGATAGTGTAGTAACAAGTATATATGTGTAGTATTGTCCAGTACTTGACTCTGATGTTGTGATAGTGTAGTAACAAGTATATATGTGTAGTATTGTCCAGTACTTGACTCTGATGTTGTGATAGTGTAGTAACAAGTATATATGTGTAGTATTGTCCAGTACTTGACTCTGGTGTTGTGATAGTGTAGTAACAAGTATATATGTGTAGTATTGTCCAGTACTTGACTCTGGTGTTGTGATAGTGTAGTAACAAGTATATATGTGTAGTATTGTCCAGTACTTGACTCTGGTGTTTTGATAGTGTAGTAACAAGTATATATTTGTAGTATTGTCCAGTACTTGACTCTGGTGTTGTGATAGTGTAGTAACAAGTATATATGTGTAGTATTGTCCAGTACTTGACTCTGGTGTTTTGATAGTGTAGTAACAAGTATATATGTGTAGTATTGTCCAGTACTTGACTCTGGTGTTGTGATAGTGTAGTAACAAGTATATATGTGTAGTATTGTCCAGTACTTGACTCTGGTGTTGTGATAGTGTAGTAACAAGGATATATGTGTAGTATTGTCCAGTACTTGACTCTGGTGTTGTGATAGTGTAGTAACAAGTATATATGTGTAGTATTGTCCAGTACTTGACTCTGGTGTTGTGATAGTGTAGTAACAAGTATATATGTGTAGTATTGTCCAGTACTTGACTCTGGTGTTGTGATAGTGTAGTAACAAGTATATATGTGTAGTATTGTCCAGTACTTGACTCTGGTGTTGTGATAGTGTAGTAACAAGTATATATGTGTAGTATTGTCCAGTACTTGACTCTGGTGTTGTGATAGTGTAGTAACAAGTATATATGTGTAGTATTGTCCAGTACTTGACTCTGGTGTTGTGATAGTGTAGTAACAAGTATATATGTGTAGTATTGTCCAGTACTTGACTCTGGTGTTGTGATAGTGTAGTAACAAGTATATATGTGTAGTATTGTCCAGTACTTGACTCTGGTGTTTTGATAGTGTAGTAACAAGTATATATGTGTAGTATTGTCCAGTACTTGACTCTGGTGTTGTGATAGTGTAGTAACAAGTATATATGTGTAGTATTGTCCAGTACTTGACTCTGGTGTTGTGATAGTGTAGTAACAAGGATATATGTGTAGTATTGTCCAGTACTTGACTCTGGTGTTGTGATAGTGTAGTAACAAGTATATATGTGTAGTATTGTCCAGTACTTGACTCTGGTGTTGTGATAGTGTAGTAACAAGTATATATGTGTAGTATTGTCCAGTACTTGACTCTGGTGTTGTGATAGTGTAGTAACAAGTATATATGTGTAGTATTGTCCAGTACTTGACTCTGGTGTTGTGATAGTGTAGTAACAAGTATATATGTGTAGTATTGTCCAGTACTTGACTCTGTTGTTGTGATAGTGTAGTAACAAGTATATATGTGTAGTATTGTCCAGTACTTGACTCTGGTGTTGTGATAGTGTAGTAACAAGTATATATGTGTAGTATTGTCCAGTACTTGACTCTGGTGTTGTGATAGTGTAGGATACATGTGTAGTATCATGTATCGTCATCATTCTTCTTTTAGCTGTACTGCTGCCATCTAGAGGCCAGAAGTTTAGTTGCAACACACAAAAAAGGAACAAATGTGAATATTTACACGTTATGTTAATAATTAGGGAAGTATAATGATTTATTTTAAATATTGTTTATTGAAAAATAATCATTAAAAACGATGACAAAACAAATAAACATCATCTTCGTTAACATATTTAATGGATTCTTCGCTCTGACCTTTTGTTCAGGATGGCACCAGAGGTGATTCTGGCCATGGATGAGGGACAGTACGACGGCAAGGTGGACGTCTGGTCGCTGGGGATCACCACGATAGAACTGGGTAACTCTCTCTCTCTCTTTGTCTCCCCCACTCCCCCCTTCTTCAACAATCCCCCTCGGTGTGTGCAGCTGAGAGGAAGCCTCCGCTCTTCAACATGAACGCGATGAGTGCCTTATATCACATCGCTCAGAACGAGAGTCCAGTTCTGCAGTCCAACCACTGGTGAGACCTTTGACCCCCCCGGGTCACCCCCGTCAAAACCTTCTCCGCTCACACTTTCTCTCCCTCCTCAGGTCCGACTCGTTCCGCAACTTCGTGGACTCGTGTCTCCAGAAGATCCCTCAGGACCGGCCCACCTCCGACGTGCTGCTCAATGTCAGCAGACCTTACATTTGACCCCAGAAACCCGCTCGCTCCCTCTGACCCCCCGGACCTCCTTCTTCTCTGCAGCATCGCTTCCTGTGCCGAGAGCGCCCCCTGACGGCCGTCATGGACCTCATCGCCAGGACTAAAGACGCCGTCAGAGAGCTGGACAACCTGCAGTATCGCAAGATGAAGAAGATCCTGTTCCAGGAGACGCAGCAGAACGGGCCGGTGTCCGAGGGCGGCGAGGACGAGGAGGTGAGGATCGTGTGTGTGTGTGTGTGTGTGTGTGTGTGTGGGCGCGGCTCACCTGTGTGTGTCTGTCAGGAGGTGGAGGCGTACCTGCTGCGCAGCGGCACGGTCAACAGCCTGGAGTCGTCCCAGTCCGTCCCCTCCATGTCCATCTCCGCCAGCTCCCAGAGCAGCTCGGTCAACAGCCTCGCCGACGCCTCGGACGACAGCAGCGAGATGATGATGCTGCACGAGGGCGAGACCACGGTCACCTCCAACAGCTCCATCATTCACAGACCCTCGGTAACGCACGAGACGCACAATCCCAGTCGCACAACCAGCTGACGCCTCGTGCTCCTCAGGGACCGGACAACATCTACGACGACCCGTACCAGCCGGAGATGGAGCCGCCTCAGGCGCCCTCTGCTGGTCGCCGCAGGGCTTACTACCGCAACAGAGACCACTTCGCCACCATTCGGACGGCCTCGCTGGTGCGTGTCGACCCTGGCGTCCCCGTCGGAGGTCGACCCCGAGCCTGACCTCTTCTCTCCTCAGGTCACTCGGCAGATCCAGGAGCACGAGCAGGGCTCGGCACTGCGGGAGCAGATGTCGGGCTACAAGCGGATGCGGCGGCAGCACCAGAAGCAGCTGATGGGCCTGGAGAACAAGCTGAAGGCCGAGATGGACGAGCACCAGCTGAAGCTGGACAAGGAGCTGGAGAGCCAGAGGACCAGCTTCTCCGCAGAGTCCGACAAGCTGGTGAAGAAGCACCAGGCCATACTGGACAAGGAGGTGAGTCGCCCTGCTGAAGCTGTGACTGAGTACCTGCGAGTACCTGCGAGTACCTGCGAGTACTGACGAGTGTCGACCCACCGCAGACGAAAGCAGCTCTGGCTGAAGAGAAGAAGTTCCAGCAGCACATCCTGGGTCAGCAGAAGAAGGAACTCACCAGTTTACTGGACTCACAGAAGAGACAGTACAGACTACGCAAGGATCAGCTGAAGGAGGTGTGACACCTACACACACATACACCTATATACACACAAACACACTCACACAGATTTACACACACGTATATATATATAGATATATACTGTATATATATATATAGACAGACAGGCAGGCATAAGGATATATATACACACACACACACACACACCTGTGTAATGAGGAGCAGCTTCAGCTCACACTGGCTGGTTCTGGTGGGTCAGGAGCTGAGTGAGAACCAGTCCACGCCGAAGAGGGAGAAGCAGGAGTGGCTGGGGCGGCAGAAGGAGTGTCTGCAGCAGATGCAGGCGGAGGAGGAGGCAGGACTCTTGCGGCGCCAGAGACAATACTACGAGCTGCAGTGTCGCCAGTACAAGAGGAAGATGCTGCTGGCCCGACACAACCTGGAGCAGGACCTGCTGCGAGAGGTGAGACACGTTTACACACTCGTGTACACACTCGTGTACACACTCGTGTACACACTCGTGTACACACTCGTGTACACACTCACAAAAAACTGATGGTCACTGCAGGACCTGAATAAGAAGCAGACCCAGAAGGACCTGGAGTGCGCCATGTTGCTACGGCACCACGAGTCCACCCAGGAGCTGGAGTTCCGTCAGCTGGGCTCGGTCCAGAGGACCCGGGCCGAGCTGATCCGGACCCAGCACCAGACAGAGCTCACCAACCAGATGGAGTACAACAAGCGGCGAGAGCAGGAACTGCGTCAGAAACACACGGTGGAGGTCCGACAGCAGCCCAAGAGCCTGAAGGTGAGACAC
This sequence comes from Callionymus lyra, assembly GCF_982586985.1. Lineage (NCBI taxonomy): Eukaryota > Metazoa > Chordata > Actinopteri > Syngnathiformes > Callionymidae > Callionymus > Callionymus lyra. Next base: position 1,148,049 of record NC_141832.1, on the reverse strand, counting down.
GACACACCTGCTCACTTCCTCACTCTGATGTCACTCATGCCTACACTCTGATGTCACCCATGCCTACACTCTGATGTCACTCATGCCTACACTCTGATGTCACTCATGCCTACACTCTGATGTCACTCGTGCCTACACTCTGATGTCACTCATGCCTACACTCTGATGTCACTCATGCCTACACTCTGATGTCACTCGTGCCTACACTCTGATGTCACTCATGCCTACACTCTGATGTCACTCATGCCTACACTCTGATGTCACTCATGCCTACACTCTGATGTCACCCATGCCTACACTCTGATGTCACTCATGCCTACACTCTGATGTCACCCATGCCTACACTCTGATGTCACTCATGCCTACACTCTGATGTCACTCGTGCCTACACTCTGATGTCACTCGTGCCGACACTCTGATGTCACCCATGCCTACACTCTGATGTCACTCATGCCTACACTCTGATGTCACTCGTGCCGACACTCTGATGTCACCCATGCCTACACTCTGATGTCACTCATGCCTACACTCTGATGTCACCCATGCCTACACTCTGATGTCACTCATGCCTACACTCTGATGTCACTCGTGCCTACACTCTGATGTCACTCGTGCCGACACTCTGATGTCACCCATGCCTACACTCTGATGTCACTCATGCCTACACTCTGATGTCACTCGTGCCGACACTCTGATGTCACTCATGCCTACACTCTGATGTCACCCATGCCTACACTCTGATGTCACCAATGCCTACACTCTGATGTCACTCATGCCTACACTCTGATGTCACTCATGCCTACACTCTGATGTCACTCATGCCTACACTCTGATGTCACTCATGCCTACACTCTGATGTCACTCATGCCTACACTCTGATGTCACCCATGCCTACACTCTGATGTCACTCATGCCTACACTCTGATGTCACTCATGCCTACACTCTGATGTCACTCATGCCTACACTCTGATGTCACCAATGCCTACACTCTGATGTCACTCATGCCTACACTCTGATGTCACTCATGCCTACACTCTGATGTCACTCATGCCTACACTCTGATGTCACTCATGCCTACACTCTGATGTCACTCATGCCTACACTCTGATGTCACTCATGCCTACACTCTGATGTCACCAATGCCTACACTCTGATGTCACTCATGCCTACACTCTGATGTCACTCATGCCTACACTCTGATGTCACTCATGCCTACACTCTGATGTCACCCATGCCTACACTCTGATGTCACTCATGCCTACACTCTGATGTCACCAATGCCTACACTCTGATGTCACTCATGCCTACACTCTGATGTCACTCATGCCTACACTCTGATGTCACTCATGCCTACACTCTGATGTCACCCATGCCTACACTCTGATGTCACCAATGCCTACACTCTGATGTCACTCATGCCTACACTCTGATGTCACTCATGCCTACACTCTGATGTCACCCATGCCTACACTCTGATGTCACTCATGCCTACACTCTGATGTCACTCATGCCTACACTCTGATGTCACCCATGCCTACACTGATGTCACCCATGCCTACACTCTGATGTCACTCATGCCTACACTCTGATGTCACTCATGCCTACACTCTGATGTCACCAATGCCTACACTCTGATGTCACTCATGCCTACACTCTGATGTCACTCATGCCTACACTCTGATGTCACTCGTGCCTACACTCTGATGTCACTCGTGCCTACACTCTGATGTCACTCGTGCCTACACTCTGATGTCACTCGTGCCTACACTCTGATGTCACTCATGCCTACACTCTGATGTCACTCATGCCTACACTCTGATGTCACTCATGCCTACACTCTGATGTCACCAATGCCTACACTCTGATGTCACTCATGCCTACACTCTGATGTCACTCATGCCTACACTCTGATGTCACTCGTGCCTACACTCTGATGTCACTCGTGCCTACACTCTGATGTCACTCGTGCCTACACTCTGATGTCACTCGTGCCTACACTCTGATGTCACTCATGCCTACACTCTGATGTCACTCATGCCTACACTCTGATGTCACTCATGCCTACACTCTGATGTCACTCATGCCTACACTCTGATGTCACTCATGCCTACACTCTGATGTCACTCATGCCTACACTCTGATGTCACTCATGCCTACACTCTGATGTCACTCATGCCTACACTCTGATGTCCCCGCAGTCCAAAGAGCTGCAGATCAAGCGGCAGTTCCAGGAGACCTGCAAGATCCAGACCCGGCAGTACAAGGCGCTGAGGAACCACCTGCTGGAGAACACGCCCAAGTGCGACCACAAGGTGGTGCTGAAGCGGCTGAAGGAGGAGCAGACACGTAAGCTGGCCATCCTGGCCGAGCAGTACGACCACTCGGTCAACGACATGCTGTCCACGCAGGCTGTGAGTAAGGCAAGAAGACCCGCCCACCGAGCACCTGGCTGACCACACAGTCACATGACCAGCACACAGTCACATGACCACCCAGTCACATGACCAGCACACAGTCACATGACCACACCACAGTCACATGACCACCCAGTCACATGACCAGCACACAGTCACATGACCAGCACACAGTCACATGACCAGCACACAGTCACATGACCAGCACACAGTCACATGACCACAACACAGTCACATGACCACCCAGTCACATGACCAGCACACAGTCACATGACCAGCACACAGTCACATGACCACAACACAGTCACATGACCACAACACAGTCACATGACCACAACACAGTCACATGACCACAACACAGTCACATGACCACAACACAGTCACATGACCACAACACAGTCACATGACCACACCACAGTCACATGACCAGCACAGTCACATGACCACAACACAGTCACATGACCACAACACAGTCACATGACCACACCACAGTCACATGACCACACCACAGTCACATGACCACACCACAGTCACATGACCACAACACAGTCACATGACCACACCACAGTCACATGACCACAACACAGTCACATGACCACAACACAGTCACATGACCACAACACAGTCACATGACCACACCACAGTCACATGACCACACCACAGTCACATGACCACACCACAGTCACATGACCAGCACACAGTCACATGACCACAACACAGTCACATGACTACACCACAGTCACATGACCACAACACAGTCACATGACCAGCACACAGTCACATGACCACACCACAGTCACATGACCACAACACAGTCACATGACCACACCACAGTCACATGACCACAACACAGTCACATGACCAGCACACAGTCACATGACCACACCACAGTCACATGACCACACCACAGTCACATGACCACAACACAGTCACATGACCAGCACACAGTCACATGACCAGCACACAGTCACATGACCAGCACACAGTCACATGACCACACCACAGTCACATGACCACAACACAGTCACATGACCAGCACACAGTCACATGACCAGCACACAGTCACATGACCACACCACAGTCACATGACCACACCACAGTCACATGACCACAACACAGTCACATGACCACAACACAGTCACATGACCAGCACAGTCACATGACCAGCACACAGTCACATGACCACACCACAGTCACATGACCACAACACAGTCACATGACCAGCACAGTCACATGACCAGCACACAGTCACATGACCAGCACACAGTCACATGACCACACCACAGTCACATGACCACAACACAGTCACATGACCACAACACAGTCACATGACCACAACACAGTCACATGACCACACCACAGTCACATGACCACACCACAGTCACATGACCAGCACACAGTCACATGACCACACCACAGTCACATGACCACACCACAGTCACATGACCAGCACACAGTCACATGATCACAACACAGTCACATGACCAGCACACAGTCACATGACCAGCACACAGTCACATGACCACACCACAGTCACATGACCACACCACAGTCACATGACCAGCACACAGTCACATGACCACACCACAGTCACATGACCACACCACAGTCACATGACCAGCACACAGTCACATGATCACAACACAGTCACATGACCAGCACACAGTCACATGACCAGCACACAGTCACATGACCACACCACAGTCACATGACCACACCACAGTCACATGACCAGCACACAGTCACATGACCAGCACACAGTCACATGACCAGCACACCACAGTCACATGACCAGCACACAGTCACATGACCAGCACACAGTCACATGACCAGCACACAGTCACATGACCAGCACACAGTCACATGACCACACCACAGTCACATGACCACACCACAGTCACATGACCAGCACACAGTCACATGACCAGCACACAGTCACATGACCACACCACAGTCACATGACCAGCACACAGTCACATGACCACAACACAGTCACATGACCAGCACACAGTCACATGACCAGCACACAGTCACATGACCAGCACACAGTCACATGACCAGCACACAGTCACATGACCAGCACACAGTCACGCCAACACTGAGCTGACTGGTCTCACCTCCGTCTCCGGTCCACAGCTGCGCCTGGATGAGACCCAGGAGGCGGAGTACCAGGTGCTGCACATGCAGCTGCAGCAGGAGCTGGAGCTGCTCAACGCCTACCAGAGCAAGATCAAGATCCACACAGACGGGCAGCACGAGCGCGAGGTCAAGGAGCTGGAGCAGCGCGTGTCCATCCGCAGAGCTCTGCTGGAACAACGGGTAACATCTGGTTCATCTGAACCTTCTCAGCCACATGTTGAGGCTCATCATCCTTCATATCCTAAGAACCTAATCATGAATTTAAATATGAGATAAAAATGTCTTAAACCTGAGAGTTGAATAGAATTAATCAGTCGGTGAGAAACATTGTTGCATGTTTATTAATGCATCGTATTGTTGTTTTGTTTGTTTTTGTTGTTTGACGAGGATCATCTGTGACCTTGACTCTCTGTCCAGATCGAGGAGGAGATGCTGTCGCTGCAGAACGAGCGTTCGGACCGGATCCGGACCCTGCTGGAGCGCCAGGCCCACGAGATCGAGGCCTTCGACTCGGAGAGCATGCGTCTGGGCTTCAGCAACATGGCGCTCAGCGGGATCCCGGCCGAGGCGTACAACCAGGGCTACCCGACCCCCAGCCCGTCCTCGGGGTCCAGCGGCTGGCCGTCGCGCCCCGTCCCGCGCTCCGGCGGCCACTGGAGCCACAGCGTCCAGAACTCCGTGGCGACGCCGTCCTGGCGCAGTCAGAACCACGGCGGGGGCTTCAGCCGGGCCGAGTCCGTCACCTCGTCGCACGGCTTCGGGCGCGACGGCGACCCCGGCAAGGTGGGGCGCGCTCACCCGCCCCCCCCCGCCCACCAGCAGCACTACCTCCCCCAGCACTACCAGCACCACCAGAGCACGCCGCACCTGTACCGCGAGGAGCGCGAGAGCCGCGACCACGCCCGGGAGTGGGTGGGCGGCGGCCATTACTCGCACCACTCGCAGGCCCACCACCATCACCACCAGTACCTGTCGTCTCACGGATCCTCGCAGTCTCTGGCCGTGCTGCCGCCCCCCCCGCCCCCGCCCCCCCTCTCCCGCACCACCTCCCCCCCGTCCTCCGCCTCGTCCTCCTCGTCCTCGCAGGGGGGTTACGGGGGCGTGGCTCTGGGGATGAGGGGCGGCGGCCTGATGGCGCTCAGGAACAGCCCGCAGCCGCTGCGCAGGACGGCGTCGGGAGGTCCGGGGGGCGCCGGGAGTGACGGCGGTCTGAGTCGCAGCACGTCTGTGACCTCACACATTTCCAACGGCTCTCACCTGTCGTACTCCTGAGCGCCGCCATCTTTGATTTCCTGCTTCTGTTCGCCGCCTTCAGAGGAATTTGTCCGAATCATTTTTATTTAACGCCAAACAGGGCTCGTCCACGTTTTATAATCTTGCTTTCGTGACCTCTGACCTTAATGATGTACATACGAAGAGTCCAGACCTCGTGATGTTTTTTTGTTTGTTTTTGGGTAGGGTCTAGCGCCATCTTGACCTTTGACCTCTGGAAATCTTCCACGACTCTCCAGTGTCCCCCCTCTGGTGGGGTTCTGGTCCAGTCACATGATCATACGTGTCCAGTAGAGGTTCACACCTGGAGCTCCTAAAATGGAATAAAAAAAAAAAAAAGATCTGTATAGAAGACTGACGAGTTAACGGTCGTCGCCACGGCAACAGCTGTGCGTTCACGTAGAACATATACATAGCAGCGCTAACGCTAATTAGCCGTTTTAGACTTGTTATTCTGATGACTACTGCAGTTGCAATATTTATGTTTTTTATTGTTGATGCCAATTTTTTACCACTAGGTGGCGACGAGGAGGGCAACGTTACTGTGATAAAAAGCTATAAAGTATTTTAAGAATTTTATTTCCCAGAGTTCGTGGCTGGGTTGATGTTTATATTGGAGCCAGTATTATTTCACTCCCCGGTGCCAACAATCCCTTTTTTTATTTGTTTTATTTCTCGAAACGTCTGAATGAGTCGAAACATCCGCGCGGCGGGTCGTGACCTCTGCCCTCTGTCGTCATGGCTACCTCATTTGCACTGAAAGTGAAAGAATGTTCAGGTGAGCGAGTGAAATCACTTTGACGTTTTTGCTTTAAAAAAAAACAAAAAAAAAATCCTTATTTTATTTCCAAGTTGTTTTTTCCTGCGTGTAAGAAGGAAGTCGCGCTCCTGTCCTGTAGGGGGCGCTGATGTTTCTGCCTGCGTTTCTGTTGCCATCCTGAGTTGTAGTGTGTTTGAGTGACGCTCCAGCAGCAGGAAGTGACGCACAAACGGTGATGCTGTCTGTGGACTCGAGCGCCTCCAGGATTCAAACTACAGACTTGACGCCAAAAATGCTTTTGTTTTTCTGCCGCCAGATGTTCGCGCGGCGCGTGACGTCAGCTTCAACCCAGATGTTCAGCTTCAGAGCGACATGGAAAAAAAATGTACAGAAACAAAATAATTTTGGAAAATAAAAGAAGAAAAGCAGCTTCTCCGTCTGTTTGTGATCCTGATGCCGTTCATGTGTCTTCGGTCAGAAGTCTTTCTTTTGTGAAAATTATAAACCGCTTTATTTGACAAAATGCAAATAATTCTTAAATACATCGAGTCTTTGTCTCCATCCTCGTTATACCACAAACCACATGTTCATTCCGCAGTTATACATGATTTAAACTACACACAACAATACCTTTAATTCAGAAACTACATGATTTAATCAAACCTTTTTTAACACGTATTTATTTAATAGTAAATCAACTTTTTTGATTCATCTTTTAAATCCAGGTCAACTGTAGCATATATTTACAGATTAAAAGGCACAAGTTTTGGAAAAGTAACGGAATCTTCTGATCAATGACATCAAAGAACATCTACTTTAATAATAAATGTATTTAATAATAATTAATATACCCTTGAAATAAAAGTCGCTCGTGTTCGTTTTCAAGTGTTTCCGCTGAAGCTCCAGCCAACGGTCTGTGAGACTGAGGTTCTCTGGACGATCGTGACGAGAACATGAGACAAAAGTTAGAACAACAGTCAGAGTCCAGGTTTTACCGCCAACAAGGAGTGAAGGTCTTCTCCTGCATGAGTTCATCTTCATCTCGCTGAAGGTCTTCTCCTGCATGAGTTCATCTTCATCTCGCTGAAGGTCTTCTCCTGCATGAGGTCATCTTCATCTCGCTGAAGGTCTTCTCCTGCATGAGTTCATCTTCATCTCGCTGAAGGTCTTCTCCTGCATGAGTTCATCTTCATCTCGCTGAAGGTCTTCTCCTGCATGAGTTCATCTTCATCTCGCTGAAGGTCTTCTCCTGCATGAGTTCATCTTCATCTCGCTGAAGGTCTTCTCCTGCATGAGTTCATCTTCATCTCGCTGAAGGTCTTCTCCTGCATGAGTTCATCTTCATCTCGCTGAAGGTCTTCTCCTGCATGAGTTCATCTTCATCTCGCTGAAGGTCTTCTCCTGCATGAGTTCATCTTCATCTCGCGGAAGGTCTTCTCCTGCATGAGTTCATCTTCATCTCGCTGAAGGTCTTCTCCTGCATGAGTTCATCTTCATCTCGCTGAAGGTCTTCTCCTGCATGAGTTCATCTTCATCTCGCTGAAGGTCTTCTCCTGCATGAGGTCATCTTCATCTCGCTGAAGGTCTTCTCCTGCATGAGTTCATCTTCATCTCGCGGAAGGTCTTCTCCTGCATGAGTTCATCTTCATCTCGCTGAAGGTCTTCTCCTGCATGAGTTCATCTTCATCTCGCTGAAGGTCTTCTCCTGCATGAGTTCATCTTCATCTCGCTGAAGGTCTTCTCCTGCATGAGTTCATCTTCATCTCGCTGAAGGTCTTCTCCTGCATGAGTTCATCTTCATCTCGCGGAAGGTCTTCTCCTGCATGAGTTCATCTTCATCTCGCTGAAGGTCTTCTCCTGCATGAGTTCATCTTCATCTCGCTGAAGGTCTTCTCCTGCATGAGTTCATCTTCATCTCGCTGAAGGTCTTCTCCTGCATGAGTTCATCTTCATCTCGCTGAAGGTCTTCTCCTGCATGAGTTCATCTTCATCTCGCGGAAGGTCTTCTCCTGCATGAGTTCATCTTCATCTCGCTGAAGGTCTTCTCCTGCATGAGTTCATCTTCATCTCGCTGAAGGTCTTCTCCTGCATGAGGTCATCTTCATCTCGCTGAAGGTCTTCTCCTGCATGAGTTCATCTTCATCTCGCGGAAGGTCTTCTCCTGCATGAGTTCATCTTCATCTCGCTGAAGGTCTTCTCCTGCATGAGTTCATCTTCATCTCGCTGAAGGTCTTCTCCTGCATGAGTTCATCTTCATCTCGCTGAAGGTCTTCTCCTGCATGAGTTCATCTTCATCTCGCTGAAGGTCTTCTCCTGCATGAGTTCATCTTCATCTCGCGGAAGGTCTTCTCCTGCATGAGTTCATCTTCATCTCGCTGAAGGTCTTCTCCTGCATGAGTTCATCTTCATCTCGCTGAAGGTCTTCTCCTGCATGAGTTCATCTTCATCTCGCTGAAGGTCTTCTCCTGCATGAGTTCATCTTCATCTCGCTGAAGGTCTTCTCCTGCATGAGTTCATCTTCATCTCGCTGAAGGTCTTCTCCTGCATGAGTTCATCTTCATCTCGCTGAAGGTCTTCTCCTGCATGAGTTCATCTTCATCTCGCTGAAGGTCTTCTCCTGCATGAGTTCATCTTCATCTCGCTGAAGGTCTTCTCCTGCATGAGTTCATCTTCATCTCGCTGAAGGTCACTGTCTTGATGCACAAACTGTCATTTCTCTGCGATCATTCCTTCCTGCTCGTCGTGAGTCGCAGCAACATGACTACATGTTTATTGTGATAAAACTACAAATAACATGAATTCTTGAACATTTCCCTCCTGTTTATCATAATAAACATGTTTTAACTAAACTCATCAAAACATTGACTTCTTGCGTTTTTTCCATTTTTCCTCATAATTACTCGACTACTAATCTAAACATTCCACCTCAATACATTTGGAATCCGTGGTTCCCTGGTTTGTACTCGAGAGAAGTGTCGCGCAATTGTTGGTTTGGAGCCGAGGAACCAGCTTCTGTGTGAAGACCAAGATGTTGGACATTGTTAAGGATGTTATTTAATACGCTCTATGTTTCTGTTGGGTGTTACGGGGAAGATGGCGGAGATAACAGTGAAATTCTCGAATCCCGAACCTGTGGGATCAACCAACTTATACGGGTGTGAGACCCCCCTAGAGGCACCAGTGGCATCCATGGGTCGTCCTCGCCCATCCAACCAACGGCTCTCTAGCTCCTCTTCCTACTCAAGGCGGAGTCATCCAGAGAGACTGTTATTCTGGACCGACGGCATCTGTGGTGACCGGCGTGATCAGTGGAACCATCGTACACTGTACCCCTGAGAGGCCAGGTTCTGTCGTAACCCAGCCGACGAGGACGGCCGACCAGCTTGTTGATCTTCACGGAGACGTGGCTCACTCACTGACTCCGGACTCACTCGTGGACCTGCCTGGTTTCAGCTCCGTCAGAGCAGGAGGTCTGATCATGGACGTGAAGAAACGCTGGTGTGGTCCGGGACACGTTACTGTGAAGACAGTCTCGTGTCGTCAAGATGTAGAACTGTTGTCAGCATGCGTCCATATTATCTACCGCGTGAGTTCAGTCACGTGATCATGTGTCTACATTCCTGCGAGCGCTGCGGCGCCATCTGCCTGTGAGAAGATCCACACAATGACAGCTCGACTTCAGAATCAACATCCTGACGCGTTTATCATCATCTCTGGAGACTTTAATCAACCTGGACTCTACTCTGCCTACTTTCCATCAGGCCGTGGATTGTCCCACCAGGAATAACAGGACAATTGACCTTCTTTATTCCAACTTGAAGGACGCCTACAGAGCCAAACCTCTTCCTCCACTTGGAAGGTCCGATCATAACCTTCAGTCCCAGGTCACTCCTCTGGTGCAGAGACAGACTGTGACCACTAAGACAATCAGAAAGTGGACACCAGCTGTGGAGGACGCCATCAGAGACTGCTTTGAAACAACAGACTGGGATGTGCTGCTGAGTCTCATGAGGACATCGAGGGTCAGACACACTGTCTAACAGATTATTTAAATTTCTGCTTGGACGTTGTCGCCCCTAATAAGACTGTCCGCTGTTACCCTAATAATAAACCGTGGGTAACGAAGGAGGTCAAGGATGTCCTTAACAGGAAGAAAGTGGCTTTCAGGAGCAGAGACAGGGACGCCATGAGGTCAGCACAGCAGGAGGTGAAGCTTGAGGGAGGAACACCTACAGGAGGAGGTGAAGCTTGAGGGAGGAACACCTACAGGAGGAGGTGAAGCTTGAGGGAGGAACACCTACAGGAGGAGGTGAAGCTTGAGGGAGGAACACCTACAGGAGGAGGTTGGAGGAGAAGCTGAGCCGAGAAGAAATAAGAGAGTCTGGGATGGTGTTAAAACCATCACTGGACACAAGACCAGGTCCTCTCTGACTGCAGTGGACACGCTGGAGGAGGCAAATGGACTGAACAACTTTTTCAGCAGGTTTGATCAGGTCACCTCACCCTCACTGCTGCCCACCTCAGGACCTGCCCCACCTTCTTGTGGTGGTCAGTAGATTCTGATCCACAGACCTCAGAGCCCGAGCTGGGGTGTAAGTCTGGATCAGATCATGAAGGTCTGACCATGAATAGATCTGAAAGTAAGAACCAGAATTTTAAAGTTGATCCTGAAAGAAACTGGAAGCCAGTGAAGAGTTTAAGGAGAAATGTGAGTTCTTCTACTAGAGCAAACCATGCTTAAAAAACATGCTTGACTTTCTTTTTCTAAAGCAATGGACCAAAAAGCGTTGCTTAAATCTATGACGGATAAATACTTTCCTTTTTGGATTTTACCAAGTTTGAGCAACGCATGGTATTTGATACATTTGGCGCCCCCTGCTGTACTGATGCAGTTACTGTTTGCAAATCTGTACCAGACTTTTGCAGTAATTCATTCACTATCTTGTTTTAACTGAACAGTCTTCCACTGATTTGGCTGATTTTTACAATTCCATTGACACTACTTATGGTTTTTTTTATTTATTTTAACAGTTTTAGGTTGTTTTTTTCACAAACTAAACACGTCTAGTCTGTATTTTAAATAAGAAGTTGTATATTTCTAATTTCCACTGAACAGTAACTACTTTTTAGAGCACGTCCTAAAAAGATGTTTCACAAACTAAGCCTTTAAGTTTGTCTTCATGAAGATAAGAAGTTTGTCTTCAAACCTGTTTCTGTCTGAACAGTAATTACTTGGTAGTAAAACTTTGTGTCAGAACTGTGTCTCATGCCTCCAGCAGGTCTGAGCTGGAAGAGGCGGGACAGAGCGAGACTTGAGGACCTGGAGGGTCTGAGTTCAGTCCAGGAGGACCTTCTGTGACGCACCAGGACTTCTTCTTCTCTGACCTCCAACATGGCGGAGAACATCTTCTTGTTCGTGCCGAACCTGATCGGTGAGTGTTGGCTGGACCGAGACTCGGTACTACTATGAAGTCAGAACCGGTGCAAAAGCACCATGAGATGTTTACTCGTCGTCCAGGAGGCACGCCTGCGCCACTGAAGACTTGTCGTGTGAAACAACAAAAAACAAACCTTGACTATATTTTGTACGAGTACAAGTTACTAAACACGACCTCTTGAACGTGTGAGTCACAGATTTGTTTGCACAACAATCACTGCTAAGATAGAAGCATATGTTCCACGCACTCGTAGAATCTGTAGTCGTACTTCAAATGTACACGTAACTATGTATTTCTACCCATAAAACACAAGTCACACATGTTTAATCGAAGACTTGTTGTCGTCAAATACTTACAAAAACCTCCGTCAGATCGAACGTCCATCAGGCTTTAGAACTAAAGAGTTTAACGTTTAAACGACAGTAGAAACTCTGGAATATAAGGAGCCCGAAAAACAACTAAAAAATGTCGTTACATCTTGAAATGCCCTCAAGACTCAGTCAATATAATTCAGAAACCGGTTCGTGACCAGACTCGTCCCAGACGTTCATCTGTGATCTCATGGACGACGAGCGCCTAGTTTTTCAAAGACACGTGAAGACTGTTTGTCAACAGGTGTCTGCAGGTGAGCCACACCTTTTTAGGTTAGAGGTTAGAGGTTAGGTTAGAGGTTAGGTTAGGTTAGGTTAGGTTAGGTTAGGTTAGAGGTTAGGTTAGAGGTTAGGTTAGGTTAGAGGTTAGGTTAGGTTAGAGGTTAGGTTAGGTTAGGTTAGAGGTTAGGTTAGGTTAGAGGTTAGGTTAGAGGTTAGGTTAGGTTAGAGGTTAGGTTAGGTTAGAGGTTAGGTTAGGTTAGAGGTTAGGTTAGAGGTTAGGTTAGGTTAGAGGTTAGGTTAGGTTAGAGGTTAGGTTAGGTTAGGTTAGGTTAGGTTGGGTTAGAGGCTAGGTTAGGTTAGAGGTTAGGTTAGGTTAGGTTAGGTTAGGTTAGGTTAGGTTAGGTTAGGTTAGAGGTTAGGTTAGGTTAGGTTAGGTTAGGTTAGGTTAGGTTAGGTTAGGTTACGTTAGGTTAGGTTAGGTTAGAGGTTAGGTTAGAGGTTAGGTTAGGTTAGAGGTTAGGTTAGGTTAGAGGCTAGGTTAGGTTAGAGGTTAGGTTAGCGCTCAAAACCTGAACTCGATTGACTGAGCGAGTCTGATGACGTCATGACGGCATTTCAACACTTTCATTTGAAAGCCTGAGGACCTTGGATCTGACGCAGGTTTGTTTCTGAAGCTCTTTAGGTTAAGTTAGGTAGAACTTTATTGATGTTTGTTTATTTTCAATTAGACACAGCAATACAGCAATTATTCATAAAAATTAAAATAAAAATAAGCTTATTTTAATTGATTCATTTAAGCAAGTTTATGTGGCGATGAAGTCAAAGGAGGGAAGAAGCAGCAGCCGATGACGTCACATGACTGGCGGGACTTTATGGCTCACTTGACGTTCTGGTGAAAGAAGAAGTGAAGATCGTAGATCACACACACACACACACACACACACACACACACACACACACACACACACACACACACACACACACACACACACACACACACACACACACACACCCCCACACACACACACACACACACACACACATGTTGGTAAATGTGAACTCGAGGGACATTTTCCTCTGTACCGGCCCGGTGGTGGTTTACAGGAACCACCCCTTCCTGAGGGTCTACAGATCTCAAACTAAGACAGAAATGTTCTAAAAATTCCAACAAAAATCCCCATCACTTCAGCAAAGCTATACACACTTCAATGGCTGATACACAACCACCAGCTAGAAGGTGAATTAAGAGAACGTGTATTAGGAGAACTCAGGCAAGTTGGTTAGGTTAGGTTAGAGGTTAGGTTAGGTTAGAGGTTAGGTTAGGTTAGGTTAGGTTAGAGGTTAGGTTAGGTTAGGTTAGGTTAGGTTAGGTTAGAGGTTAGGTTAGGTTAGAGGTTAGGTTAGGTTAGAGGTTAGGTTAGGTTAGGTTAGAGGTTAGGTTAGGTTAGAGGCTAGGTTAGGTTAGAGGTTAGGTTAGGTTAGGTTAGAGGTTAGGTTAGGTTAGGTTAGGTTAGGTTAGGTTAGAGGTTAGGTTAGGTTAGGTTAGGTTAGGTTAGAGGCTAGGTTAGGTTAGGTTAGAGGTTAGGTTTGGTTAGAGGTTAGGTTAGGTTAGAGGTTAGGTTAGGTTAGAGGTTAGGTTAGGTTAGAGGTTAGGTTAGGTTAGGTTAGAGGTTAGGTTAGGTTAGGTTAGAGGTTAGGTTAGGTTAGAGGTTAGGTTAGGTTAGGTTAGGTTAGGTTAGGTTAGGTTAGGTTAGGTTAGGTTAGAGGCTAGGTTAGGTTAGAGGTTAGGTTAGGTTAGGTTAGGTTAGGTTAGGTTAGGTTAGGTTAGGTTAGAGGTTAGGTTAGGTTAGAGGTTAGGTTAGGTTAGGTTAGGTTAGGTTAGGTTAGGTTAGGTTAGGTTAGAGGCTAGGTTAGGTTAGAGGTTAGGTTAGGTTAGGTTAGAGGTTAGGTTAGGTTAGAGGTTAGGTTAGGTTAGGTTAGGTTAGGTTAGGTTAGGTTAGGTTAGAGGCTAGGTTAGGTTAGAGGTTAGGTTAGCGCTCAAAACCTGAACTCGATTGACTGAGCGAGTCTGATGACGTCATGACGGCATTTCAACACTTTCATTTGAAAGCCTGAGGACCTTGGATCTGACGCAGGTTTGTTTCTGAAGCTCTTTAGGTTAAGTTAGGTAGAACTTTATTGATGTTTGTTTATTTTCAATTAGACACAGCAATACAGCAATTATTCATAAAAATTAAAATAAAAATAAGCTTATTTTAATTGATTCATTTAAGCAAGTTTATGTGGCGATGAAGTCAAAGGAGGGAAGAAGCAGCAGCCGATGACGTCACATGACTGGCGGGACTTTATGGCTCACTTGACGTTCTGGTGAAAGAAGAAGTGAAGATCGTAGATCACACACACACACACACACACACACACACACACACACACACACACACACACACACACACACACACACACACACACACCCCCACACACACACACACACACACACACACATGTTGGTAAATGTGAACTCGAGGGACATTTTCCTCTGTACCGGCCCGGTGGTGGTTTACAGGAACCACCCCTTCCTGAGGGTCTACAGATCTCAAACTAAGACAGAAATGTTCTAAAAATTCCAACAAAAATCCCCATCACTTCAGCAAAGCTATACACACTTCAACGGCTGATACACAACCACCAGCTAGAAGGTGAATTAAGAGAACGTGTATTAGGAGAACTCAGGCAAGTTGTTAATCATCAACTGGTGTGACTCACAGTAACCTGTCAATCACTGACACTGATGGAGATAATGTTATAGACTTTATGGTTAATTCCGTGGAAAAGAAGAATTCATTGTTTGATAATCAGTTTTTAATTGAAATACATCTTCTCTGTGTAGGAATAATGATACTGTATTGATTGAAGAATTGTTAAAGTTTTTATAGTTGTAAGAATTTGCAATTGTAAACATTTCTTTAGATTCAATTAATTCAATGTTCTGTTTTTACTTTTGTGTTGTTTTACAACAAAAGAGCTCGTATACTTTTTCTTCTACAAAATGTAATGAAAAATCTTGAATAATGCAGACTTTAAAGTAAAAGGTATTTTAACCTTGTTTTGTTTTTTATCGTAATGACAAAACGACTAAAGAGAAACACAACAAAGGGTTAAGAAAAGTTTAGATTTTATTTTTCTTACCGTTTCTGTATCAAACGATTTACACGACAATAACTTTGTAACTTTTAATGGTTTTCTCAACACGATGATGGAAACATTTGTAATGTTTATCAAGGCTATGATTGTTTTTTGGAATTGTAGGTTTTTAAAATAGTTTATAAATGGTTTATTGTTTTGGTTTTATAGAATAGTGTCAAGACACTTTGTTCAAAGTTAGTCATTCAAAATGAATGTCAATGTCTAAGATGTTTTAGTTTGTCTAACGTTCACATCAAGAAGTTTAAGGTTGTTGTTAAAAGCTTATGTTGCTGAAATGAAGATCAACATCATCGCACTGATGAAGATGAAAACTTTGTAGAAAGTTTTGTAAACCATTATTTGTTCCCCATTGTGTTTGACTTTACGTGGTTCAAATAACAAACATGAACAACATAGTTGCTCCTCCTAGATGATGAGAACAGGAACAATAGTGTGTGTTTAGAGTGAACAACCTGAAGACTGGGTGGTTCAAGGAACCTTCTTCATCATGACCCCTGACCCTGGTGTGAAACTAGTGTGAGAACAACTATTTTATGAGATTTTTCCATCTTACTTGAGGAACAAGAATTGTTAGACAGTGTTTCATGACATTAGAAGTGTAACAGAGCTCCGTCATGTCAGAGGATGGAAGGAAGTAGTCATTAAAAAACTCAACATCTCAAAACAGTCTTTGGATCCTATAACAGTGGAAGCTAAAGGTCTTTGGAGTCATCGAGCTCTCATTTTCACCAAAGCAGATTAGTAAAGAGTAATAGGGATAGAAATGTGTGGGTTTTTTATGGGTTTACGGCGCTTAAATATCAAAATCGATATCCAAATGAAATCATAGAAACAAAGGAGGAATAGTTCGGCGAACAGTGAATGATACGGTTGTGGAACCGATGAGTCGACTTCTATTTCAGCTGCGACTCAACCACCGTCTTTGGTCAGCATTTGACATCGGAGTTTTTTTGTGGGTTTGTTTTTTAAAGGCGACTGCATGAGTGATTTTTCGTAAGACGTGAATTACAGGATTCAGAAAGGGGAAGTTATGATTCAGAGTCTAATCCTACCCGTCAGTGAGGAACCACCGACTGCAACACACGGCACCGAACAGTCGATATAGACTCAATAACACTTTTTTTCACCTTAAAGACTCATGTCGCCTGATGCAATGGCTGCGATTATTAAAGAAATGGTCAGCCGGAACAAAAGGATCAGAAGGATGGCTTTGACCTGGACTTTATATATCTACCCAAACATCATAGCTATGGTTTCTCTTAGCAGTCAGACAACAAAAAGAAAATAATGTGGCTTTTGCTATTCGGAGTATGAAGAACACAAAATGGTGACCCAAGCTAGCCGAAGGCTCATGAGTGGCAAAGTGAGTGTTCTCAAGTGCAACGTGGAACTTGACGAGTGCTCATCAAGCCTAACCCTAACCCTAACCCTAACCCTAACACTAACCCTAACACTAACCCTAACCCTGACCCTGACCCTAACACTAACCCTAACACTAACCCTAACCCTAACACTAACCCTAACACTAACCCTAACCCTGACCCTAACACTAACCCTAACACTAACCCTAACCCTAACACTAACCCTAACACTAACCCTAACCCTGACCCTAACACTAACCCTAACACTAACCCTAACCCTAACACTAACCCTAACACTAACCCTAACCCTGACCCTAACACTAACCCTAACACTAACCCTAACCCTAACACTAACCCTAACACTAACCCTAACCCTGACCCTAACACTAACCCTAACACTAACCCTAACCCTAACCCTAACACTAACCCTAACACTAACCCTAACCCTGACCCTAACACTAACCCTAACACTAACCCTAACCCTAACCCTAACACTAACCCTAACCCTAACACTAACCCTAACACTAACCCTAACCCTGACCCTAACACTAACCCTAACACTAACCCTAACCCTAACCCTAACACTAACCCTAACACTAACCCTAACCCTAACCCTAACACTAACACTAACCCTAACACTAACACTAACACTAACACTAACACTAACCCTAACACTAACCCTAACCCTAACCCTAACACTAACCCTAACCCTGACCCTAACACTAACCCTAACACTAACCCTAACACTAACCCTAACCCTAACACTAACACTAACACTAACACTAACCCTAACACTAACACTAACACTAACCCTAACCCTAACCCTAACCCTAACACTAACCCTAACACTAACCCTAACCCTAACACTAACACTAACCCTAATCCTAACCCTAACACTAACCCTAACACTAACCCTAACCCTAACACTAACACTAACCCTAACACTAACACTAACACTAACCCTAACCCTAACCCTAACACTAACCCTAACACTAACCCTAACCCTAACCCTAACACTAACACTAACCCGTGTCGCAACGGAGGTACGTGTGTGGATGAAGAGAACGGATTTCACTGTCAATGTTCTGATGGATTCAAACCACCGTACTGTTACTCCCAGATGGACGAGTGTGGCAGCAGCCCCTGTGTTCATGGGTCATGCAGAGATGCAGGGTGGTGGCTAACTCCAAGGAGAGCTACGAGCTACGCTACTTCCAGATTAATCAGGATGAAGAGGAAGAAGAAGAGGATTTCTGGATCCTGGAAGACAGCCACAGGGACGCCTGGGTGCACACCCAAGGATTGAAAGAAGGAAAATGCTGGAAATCGGAGAACCCACATGGAGAGAAGTCCAGGACATTGTACAAAAAGCCAGGTCCGCATCTGCCCCAGGACCTAGCGCCATACCTTACAAGGTATACAAGAAATGCCCTAACCTCCTCCACAGGTTATAGAGGCTGATGAGGAGGATATGGTTGAAACACCACTACTGGAGAACTCCTCAGAAATCAGCCAGTTCCGTACTATCGGACGACCAAGTGTCTAATGCAAAATATTCTTCTTGTTCCTGGCAACGACAATGACAGCGTTTATGGTGAAAAACAAGTACATCGATTTGTCGATACAGAAGGGAGGCATAGCAGGCTTCTCCGGATGCTTGGAGCAGATCTAGTGTTGTGTCGTTCGAAAGAACGAATCTTTTGAGTGAACGTACTGAACCGAATCACTTCATGTTCCTTTCTCAGTTCAGTTGAACTCACTCAGCCGCGATCGTGCCGGTGGTAGGGATTCTATGACTCGCTTAACTATTGAATGATTCTATGACAGACACACTCACACAAACACACACACACACTCACACAAACACACACACACACACACTCACACACACACACACACACACACACACACACACACACACACACACACACACACTCACACAAACACACACACACACTCACACAAACACACACACACACACACTCACACACACACACACACACACACACACACACACACACACACACACACACACACACACACACACACACACACTCACACACACACACACACACACACACACTCACACACACACACACACACACACACACACACACACACACACACACACACACACACACTCACACACACACACACACACACACACACTCACACACACACACACACACACACACACACACACACACACACACACTGACACACACACGAACAAACACACCCCCACACACACACTGACACACACACGAACAAACACACCCCCACACACACACACACTGACACACACACGAACAAACACACACACACGAACAAACACACACACACACACACACACACACACACACACGAACAAGCACACACACGAACAAACACACACACACACACGAACAAACACACACACACACACGAACAAACACACACACAAACACACACGAACAAACACACCCCCACACACACACAAACACACACACACTGACACACACACGAACAAACACACACACACACACACACGAACAAACACACGAACAAACACAAACACAAACACACACATACACACACACACACTCACACACACACACACACACACACACACACACACACACACACACACTGACACACCCCCACGTGCGACGTCACGCATGTAAACATCAACTACACACGTTTACACTATAAGGTAGACTTACTTCTTCACGAACAGTTCTTGGCTGGACTTTCCCTCCAACAGTAGGAACCAACTTTCCACGAGTCATTAGTACTTTCTGATCGTGTCGCATCAATATAGGTCCAACCTAAACATATAACATAACAAACGTTCCTGACAACAGTTAAAGAACTTACAGCACTCATGTTCCGGGGTAAGTAGGACTTACTTTTACTTCATTTACTTCACGACTAATAATGTCTACGTGTTCAACATGATTTTATGTTCAAATGGCTTCCGGTTTGAACGGTGATGACGTCGTGATGATGACATGGTGGTGCTGATGCTAAACATCTGGTCTCCTAGGTTACGCCCGGATCTTCCTGGCCCTGCTGTCCTTCTACCTCATGGCCTTCAGCCCCTGGAACGCCGTCTTCTGCTACCTGCTGAGCGTCCTGCTGGACGAGTTGGACGGGCCCGCCGCCCGCGCCCTCCACCAGTGTGAGTGTCCCTCGTGTCACATGACCTCGTGTCACATGACCTCGTGTCACATGACCTCGTGTCACACGGCGCTCTGTCACAGGCACCAAGTTCGGCGCCATGTTGGACATGCTGACGGACCGCTGCGCCACCATGTGTCTGCTGGTCAACCTGTCGCTGCTGTACCCGTCCTACACCTTCCTGTTCCAGCTCAGCCAGTGTCTGGACATCGCCAGCCACTGGCTTCACCTGCACAGGTACGTCTCTCCCGACCGGCCCGCGGTGCCGCCTTTGACCGTCTGCTTTGATTGACAGCTCCACGGTGAAGGGCTTCAGTAGCCACAAGGCCATCGACCTCTCGGGGAACCCGGTCCTGAGACTCTACTACACGTCCAGGGTACATGTAGTTGATCATTTTACAAACATTCACACACATGTGTATTTTTGCTTAGTAATACTACTAATACCACAGAGCCTCACAGAGTAATATAACAAAACCTTGCAGAGTGATACTATGTAGTCTCGCCGAGTAATATTACAAAATCTACTGATTAATACTACAAAACCCTATGGAGTAGTACTTCAAAACCTCACAAAATAATACTACAGAACCTCGTCGAGTAATACTACAAAACATCACATAGTGATACGACAGAGCCTTGCAGAGTAATACTTCAAAACCTGTCAATATAATATGTTAGATTAAAATTATTATATTCGTAGACGCCATACTTAAATGAATGCTAAAAGATAATCAAAATATAAAGTATAAGTTACTGACGACACATTCACATCAACATCCACTCAGACTGATCCACTGGTTCAAGACAAGCTTGGATCAGGATTAGATAAGACACCAGTTATTGATCTGTTTATCTGCAAATCACACCTTAGATCCGAGATCAAAGAACGGAGACACACCCGGGAAAGGGGGGATAAAAGACGGAAACCCCCACCGAGAACATTTGAATGATTAGATTACAAGAAAACAAATCAGGATGTCTCTCTACGGGGGATCGGGACACAGGGAACTTGAAAGAACCATTTGGCCGGAAAGGGACAACCTAAATTTGCCATAAATATAGCGATGTTTCTACAGATCGGGACCTTTTCTCCCGGGAATATTGATCTGTACAGTCGCCGGGAGAAAGTGCGTCCGATCGATCGTAAACCTTGTATTTTGTTTGACTTGAAGCGACGAATAAACGACCCGATTTTAAAGTGCACCTCGTAGTCCCATAAATACGGTAAAGTCAAAGCTCTAACTGTTGCACTACAATATGAAACACCTCTGGTTTGACTGTGTGTGCAGCCGGTGCTGTCCGTCATGT
Source organism: Callionymus lyra (assembly GCF_982586985.1). Lineage (NCBI taxonomy): Eukaryota > Metazoa > Chordata > Actinopteri > Syngnathiformes > Callionymidae > Callionymus > Callionymus lyra. Next base: position 1,126,397 of record NC_141832.1, on the reverse strand, counting down.
GCCTGGGGAACGAGCTCTTCTTCTGCCTGCTCTACCTGGCGCCACACCTGGAGCAACCAGCAGGTGAGACTCTGCAGCTCAGCGATGGTGTCTGACCTTTGAACCCGTGTTTGTGTGCAGCCTGGCTGTTCTACCTGCAGCTGCCGTGCGGCGCCATCTGCCTGCTCAAGTCCCTCGTCAGCCTGGTGCACCTCATCACCGCCTCGCAGAACATGGCCGCCATGGACGCCGCGGAGCGAGAGAGCGCCGACAAGTCCCGCTGAGGGAGCGACGTCGTACGTACGACCTCTGACCCCCACTTCCTACGTGATGACGTCGCTCGCTGCATACGCGAACGTCTCTTGGAAATATTTTTTATGGGTTAAAGAAACGTCAACAGAACATTAACATGATTATTCTAACATTAAAAAAAAACAAAAAACGAATTATTTCGTTAAAGAATTGGTACAAAACACAAACACAATGAAAACTGTGAAAACCTTGGTGAAATAAACAAATTAAAAATTGTACCTTTCTTTTAAATGTTTACAGTCATTTCAATCATATTGTTTTCACGTAGTAATGCTTCTCTTAACTTGTTTTTCTAGATATATAACCTCAGCCAAAGTAATTATTATTGTAAGGATAGGAATTGTAGGAACGGCGGTAGGAAGGAGGAACGGTCTGGACATGAAACTCTCACTTTGACAAGCAGTTGATGCGCGAGAAGACGGCTGAGGACATGCTGGCGCCGGGACCGTTCGTCCTTGGAAAAAAATCTGGATATCGTCTAAATAAACGAAAACAAACTGGTTAAGGAACTCCCGTAAGACGTCGATCACCAAGGCATGAAAAACCGCAGGGGCATTGGTTAAGCCGGACAGCAAGACTAAATGCTCGTAATGTCCGGAAGGAGTATTAAAAGCAGTTTTCCATTCGTCGTCCTGGCAAAGGCGAACGAGATGGTAGGCGTTGCGCAAGTCTAATCTGGTGAACACAGTGGCCCCTTTAAGAGTCTCCAACGCAGATGACATTAACGGGAGGGGATAGCGGTTCTTAATAGTGATGTTATTAAGCGAGCGGTAATCAATGCGGGGTCTGAGGGACCCGTCCTTCTTGCCTACAAAGATTAAACCCGCGCCAGCCGGGGAAGAAGAGGGTCGCATGATGCCTGTCGCCAATGACTCGGAAATATAAGTATTCATAGCCTCAGTCTCAGGGAGAGAGAGGGAGTACAAGCGCCCTCGTTGAGGCTCAGCACCGGGTAAGAGTTCAATCGCGCAATCATCGGACCGATGAGGAGGAAGACTTACGGCACGAGTCTTAGAAAACACCTCCCTCAGGTCATGGTTCTCACGCGGGATGCAGGAGAGATCGGCGACCAGGTTAGGCGTGCTGGGTGGAGAGGCGAGCCTACGAGCAGAACAGAGAGAAAGAGGTGGAACACTGCTGGTCACAACCCAACCCCCACCCGACCACTGAGAGAGGGAACCACTGGATCCGTGGCTGGTGTTGCTGGAGCCAGGGTAGACCCAAGATGAGTGGGTGCCGTGAGCAGGCCAGGACGAGAAGCTGGATATCTTCGAAGTGGCCATCAGCGAAAGAGAGACAGACCGGTAGGATGCGCTGCTCCACACAGCTCAGGACGTGGCCGTCGAGAGCTTGGACCTGGAGCTGGAGGGGGATGTCTTGTCGACTCACCAGCGCCGCTGAGACGAAGTTGCTGTCAGCTCCCGATCGATGGACACGGGTACGGACCAGGTGTGCCTGTACCGGCTCAGAGTCACAGAAATGGTGGGACGTGATGGATGAGGAGATGGTGGTGCCGGACCCGTCCTGACCCGCTTCAGGGAAGGGCCTTCTCTTTTACCGGACAGCTCCTGGCAAGGTGTCCCTCGGCCCCGCAGTACAGACGAGGAAACGTACCGGGGTCAAAAAACAGGAAGACAAAACAATCTCGAATCTGGAGTCTAGTGATGTGTCCGACTGTGTCGAGTAATCCAGGAAAATGTTCATGAAGCGTGTATCGAGGCGTGTGTGACGTGGTGAATACCACACATCCTTCCATCATGATCATCATTCACTTCATCAAGTCATCTGAGTGAAGTATGTTCTTACTTACGTTGAGCAAATTTGATGAAGGAAGATCTTGTTGACTTGATCATTATAAAAGTAGCTTGTGAACAGAAAAAGTGTGAGCACCTGTTTTAGATCATTTAAATGGAAAATTCAAGATTATGATAAATAAATACTTTCCATGGGTAACAATCATGGACTGACATTGATCTATTCTAGAAGTTGTGGACTATTCAAAAATATTTTAGATCATTTGAATGTAGAATTTAGAGAAATTGATCATTAAATCATAATATTGTAGCTAGAAAGCATAATATTAATTGTCAAAGATGACATGGTTATTATATAAATCAATTATATTATCAAAAGTTAATATTGAATGGATGCGATACTGGCCTGATGACAGTACGTCTGATGATGCTAGCAGTGGTACAAGGGACGCTCAGGGAGATGTTTGCTCAGACGCGAAAAAAATTAGAGGGAACATTGGATGTCGCTCTGATCCAGGAACAGCTGCTCAGACACAACCTTCTCCGAGATCTTGGACAAGAAATAGAAATAGGCCTGGAATTACTGAGGTCAGTTGGGTCTAAGCCTGGTTTTTTGAGCAGAGGCTCCACAATGGCATGTTTAAATGCATTGTTAAAAACCCCTGTGGAAAGAGAGAGGTTCACCATATTGGTAACTCAGGGGCCAATTACATCAAATACTTTGATAAAAAGCCTACAAGGAAGGACGTCATCTGAGCAAGAGGAGGGTTTCATCTTGTTCACTAGTGCTGAAATATCACCCAAAGATACAGCAGTGAAGGAAGACCAAGAGGAGGAGAGGGGCTCAGAGACAGCAGAGGTTCCAAACAAAGGGGGAGAGATTTTCTCTTTGATCAATTTAATTTTGTCAGTGAAAAATCTCAACAATGCATTGCTGTCAGCTTCACAGAAGACAGGCGTGATTTGAGGAGCAGGAGACACAAGAGAATTAATCGTGTCAAACAACACTTTGGAGGTTTTTCTTATTTGCTGCTACCAGTTTTCTGATGTAATCAGATCTAGCAGTTTCCACCATCTCATTGTAAGAAGACATCAGATCCCTGAGGTGAAGTCTGTGCACCTCAAGTTTAGTGAACTTCCAGAGACGCTCAGTCTTTCGACAAAGTCTCTTCAGACTCAGGAGATCTTCATTTGTCCAAGGTCACCGTTTTTTCTGAATTTTCAAGTTGGATTTAACAGGTTTGATCCAGTATTTCAACACAATGATCAGTGAAACAGTGAATCAAAAACGTTCAGTCATCAAAGGAAAGACGGTCAAACATAGCAGAAAAACTGACCTAACTTTCAAGGGCTGAGGTTCAGGGATGAAGGTTAAACAAGAAGACATGGACATCAACATAAAGATTAAAGTCTCCAAGAATAAGAACAGATTTGAATAATGGAAGATAAGAAGTCACTAAAGTCTTTCAAGAACACTGCCGCATGACATGTCTGACATGAATGATGTCACAACATGATCTTGTAATCCATGTCTTCCCGTCTGGACTATTGCAACAGTTTGTTTTCATGTCTCAACAAGAAGGATCTGTCTCGCCTTCCATCAGTGATCTGATCCAGCCTTACACCCCAGCTGTGTTTGATGATCTACTGACTCCTTCAAGAAACATCTGTGTTTGATGATCTACTGACTCCTTCAAGAAACATCTGTGTTTGATGATCTACTGACTCCTTCAAGAAACATCTGTGTTTGATGATCTACTGACTCCTTCAAGAAACATGTGTGTTTGATGATCTACTGACTCCTTCAAGAAACATCTGTGTTTGATGATCTACTGACTCCTTCAAGAAACATCTGTGTTTGATGATCTACTGACTCCTTCAAGAAACATGTGTGTTTGATGATCTACTGACTCCTTCAAGAAACATCTGTGTTTGATGATCTATTGACTCCTTCAAGAAACATCTGTGTTTGATGATCTACTGACTCCTTCAAGAACATCTGTGTTTGATGATCTACTGACTCCTTCAAGAAACATCTGTGTTTGATGATCTACTGACTCCTTCAAGAAACATCTGTGTTTGATGATCTACTGACTCCTTCAAGAAACATCTGTGTTTGATGATCTACTGACTCCTTTAAGAAACATATGTGTTTGATGATCTACTGACTCCTTCAAGAAACATATGTGTTTGATGATCTACTGACTCCTTCAAGAAACATCTGTGTTTGATGATCTACTGACTCCTTCAAGAAACATCTGTGTTTGATGATCTACTGACTCCTTCAAGAAACATCTGTGTTTGATGATCTACTGACTCCTTCAAGAAACATCTGCGTTTGATGATCTACTGACTCCTTCAAGAAACATGTGTGTTTGATGATCTACTGACTCCTTCAAGAAACATCTGTGTTTGATGATCTACTGACTCCTTCAAGAAACATCTCAACACACTTTTATTTGTTTCTTAACTTCCTTGTTTGTTGTTCTTTTAAGTATATATTTTAACTGTTGTCTTCATTGTTTAAGCTCAGGTCTAGAAAAACGCTCTACAAATATGACTTGTGTTGAACGTGTCATCACTGCACAGATGTGTGTGTTCACACACTCGTCGTTGTCATTCGATGTCACAACATGTATTTCCAAATCATAACGTTCAGTTGAAGGTTGAATCATTTTTACTGGAAGGTCCAAGATGAGTCTCCTCAGTTTCCTTACTAGGACCTGCTGTTTGAACCTTCACTGGTTTTACGACTGCTCTGAGTTCTGATTGGTGAAGAGCATCTGGAGGACCACATCAGGTGATGAGAGTCGTGAGGGCGGAGCTGCTGACCTCCATAAATGTGAGGAGCTGAGAAGAACACACACACTCACCATGGATCACGACCAAGGTAAGAACCTCCGATTCATCTCTTGAACGTTTCTCTTCTTTCAGCGTCTCCTCCTAAGAAGAAACTCTTCATGTGTTTTTTTCTCAACAAAGTTGTTGTTTGTGTTTCCATGACGACTTTAAGTGTCTTTGTTCGTCCAAGTTTGAAGGTTTTTTTCTCTCCAATCCAGACATTTTTGCAAAATAGTTTTTGTTGCGCCTTTTCTTTTTGTTGCATTT
>NC_141832.1:1063744-1116244 GCF_982586985.1 Callionymus lyra | reverse complement strand
GCTAACATCAAGCTCACATCAAGCTAACATCAAGCTAACAACAAGCTAACATCAAGCTAACAACAAGCTAACATCAAGCTAACATCAAGCTAACATCAAGCTAACATCAAGCTAACAACAAGCTCACATCAAGCTAACAACAAGCTAACATCAAGCTAACAACAAGCTAACATCAAGCTAACAACAAGCTAACATCAAGCTAACATCAAGCTAACAACAAGCTAACATCAAGCTAACATCAAGCTAACATCAAGCTAACAACAAGCTCACATCAAGCTAACAACAAGCTAACATCAAGCTAACATCAAGCTAACAACAAGCTAACATCAAGCTAACATCAAGCTAACAACAAGCTAACAACAAGCTCACATCAAGCTAACAGTGACAGCTTCTCTTGACGTCAGATGAAGCTGCAGAGACGAAGAAGATGATCTACTACGTCAACGATGGGATCTACGGCTCCTTCTGTATGGTGTTCAATCATCCCGGGTACCTGATCGTGGCCCCGCGGCTTCACAGAGTAGGTCGACTCATGTTCTGCTACGTTCATGTTCTGGTCCCGACCTCACCGTAACCTTCTTCCGCGACCCTCCAAGGTCGTCGCGGTCACCGAGCCCAGGTACCCCTCCCTGCTCTGGGGTCCCACCTGTGACGGCAAAGACATGATGGCGGACGACCTGATGCTGCCCCTGCTGGACGTGGGCGAGTGGCTCACCTTCAACAACTTCGGCACCTACAGCATGTCTCCGCAGAGCAACTTCAACAGCATGGACCACCCCGACATCTGCTACTACCTCACCCCGGACGCCCTGCACGTCCTGGCCGGGCTCGCCGGGGCACAGTCCAGACTCCACGAGATCTAACCAGTCCAGACTCCACCAGATCAAACCAGTCCAGACTCCACCAGTTCTAACCAGTCCAGACTCCACGAGATCTAACCAGTCCAGACTCCACCAGTTCTAACCAGTCCAGACTCCACCAGATCTAACCAGTCCAGACTCCACCAGATCTAACCAGTCCAGACTCCACCAGATCTAACCAGTCCAGACTCCACCAGTTCTAACCAGTCCAGACTCCACCAGATCTAACCAGTCCAGACTCCACCAGTTCTAACCAGTCCAGACTCCACCAGATCTAACCAGTCCAGACTCCACCAGTTCTAACCAGTCCAGACTCCACCAGTTCTAACCAGTCCAGACTCCACCAGATCTAACCAGTCCAGACTCCACCAGATCTAACCAGTCCAGACTCCACCAGATCTAACCAGTCCAGACTCCACCAGATCTAACCAGTCCAGACTCCACCAGAAATGTATGAATAAATGTAATTTAATCTAATATATATTTTCAATAACATTTAATAAAATGTGTTTCCTTAAAAAAAAAAGACTTTTGATATGCTACACTTTCCTTCGCCGCTGTGTTGAGAAAAGTGTGTTTTTGAGGGACTTCCGTGTTTGAATGTGATGAATAAAAGTTGAACTGAAGGAAAAGCTGCTCGTGCACAGAGGTCACAGTTCACGTCATTCAGTTCACAACAAGCTAACAACAAGCTAACAACAAGCTAACAGCAAACTCACGACAAGATAACGACAAGCTAACGACAAACTAACAACAAACTAACAACAAGCTAACAACAAGCTAACAACAAGCTAACATCAAGCTAACATCAAGCTAACATCAAGCTAACATCAAGCTAACAACAAGCTAACATCAAGCTAACATCAAGTTCACAACAAACTAACAACAAGCAACATCAAGCTAACAACAAGCTAACATCAAGTTCACAACAAGCTAACAAGAAGCTAACAACCAGCTAACAACAAGCTAACATCAAGCTAACAACAAGCTAACATCAAGCTAACATCAAGCTAACAACAAGCTAACATCAAGCTAACATCAAGCTAACATCAAGCTAACAACAAGCTAACATCAAGCTAACATCAAGCTAACAACAAGCTAACATCAAGCTAACATCAAGCTAACATCAAGCTAACATCAAGCTAACAACAAGCTAACATCAAGCTAACATCAAGCTAACAACAAGCTAACATCAAGCTAACAACAAGCTAACAACAAGCTCACACCAAGCTAACAACAAGCTAACATCAAGCTAACATCAAGCTAACAACAAGCTAACATCAAGCTAACAACAAGCTAACATCAAGCTAACATCAAGCTCACATCAAGCTAACAACAAGCTAACATCAAGCTAACAACAAGCTAACATCAAGCTAACATCAAGCTAACATCAAGCTAACAACAAGCTAACAACAAGCTCACATCAAGCTAACAGTGACAGCTTCTCTTGACGTCAGATGAAGCTGCAGAGACGAAGAAGATGATCTACTACGTCAACGATGGGATCTACGGCTCCTTCTGTATGGTGTTCAATCATCCCGGGTACCTGATCGTGGCCCCGCGGCTTCACAGAGTAGGTCGACTCATGTTCTGCTACGTTCATGTTCTGGTCCCGACCTCACCGTAACCTTCTTCCGCGACCCTCCAAGGTCGTCGCGGTCACCGAGCCCAGGTACCCCTCCCTGCTCTGGGGTCCCACCTGTGACGGCAAAGACATGATGGCGGACGACCTGATGCTGCCCCTGCTGGACGTGGGCGAGTGGCTCACCTTCAACAACTTCGGCACCTACAGCATGTCTCCGCAGAGCAACTTCAACAGCATGGACCACCCCGACATCTGCTACTACCTCACCCCGGACGCCCTGCACGTCCTGGCCGGGCTCGCCGGGGCACAGTCCAGACTCCACGAGATCTAACCAGTCCAGACTCCACCAGATCAAACCAGTCCAGACTCCACCAGTTCTAACCAGTCCAGACTCCACGAGATCTAACCAGTCCAGACTCCACCAGTTCTAACCAGTCCAGACTCCACCAGATCTAACCAGTCCAGACTCCACCAGATCTAACCAGTCCAGACTCCACCAGATCTAACCAGTCCAGACTCCACCAGTTCTAACCAGTCCAGACTCCACCAGATCTAACCAGTCCAGACTCCACCAGTTCTAACCAGTCCAGACTCCACCAGATCTAACCAGTCCAGACTCCACCAGTTCTAACCAGTCCAGACTCCACCAGATCTAACCAGTCCAGACTCCACCAGTTCTAACCAGTCCAGACTCCACCAGTTCTAACCAGTCCAGACTCCACCAGATCTAACCAGTCCAGACTCCACCAGTTCTAACCAGTCCAGACTCCACCAGATCTAACCAGTCCAGACTCCACCAGATCTAACCAGTCCAGACTCCACCAGATCTAACCAGTCCAGACTCCACCAGATCTAACCAGTCCAGACTCCACCAGATCTAACCAGTCCAGACTCCACCAGATCTAACCAGTCCAGACTCCACCAGATCTAACCAGTCCAGACTCCACCAGATCTAACCAGTCCAGACTCCACCAGTTCTAACCAGTCCAGACTCCACCAGATCTAACCAGTCCAGACTCCACCAGTTCTAACCAGTCCAGACTCCACCAGATCTAACCAGTCCAGACTCCACCAGATCTAACCAGTCCAGACTCCACCAGATCTAACCAGTCCAGACTCCACCAGATCTAACCAGTCCAGACTCCACCAGATCTAACCAGTCCAGACTCCACTAGATCTAACCAGTCCAGACTCCACCAGATCTAACCAGTCCAGACTCCACCAGATCTAACCAGTCCAGACTCCACCAGTTCTAACCAGTCCAGACTCCACCAGATCTAACCAGTCCAGACTCCACCAGTTCTAACCAGTCCAGACTCCACCAGATCTAACCAGTCCAGACTCCACCAGTTCTAACCAGTCCAGACTCCACCAGTTCTAACCAGTCCAGACTCCACCAGATCTAACCAGTCCAGACTCCACCAGTTCTAACCAGTCCAGACTCCACCAGATCTAACCAGTCCAGACTCCACCAGTTCTAACCAGTCCAGACTCCACCAGATCTAACCAGTCCAGACTCCACCAGTTCTAACCAGTCCAGACTCCACCAGATCTAACCAGTCCAGACTCCACCAGTTCTAACCAGTCCAGACTCCACCAGTTCTAACCAGTCCAGACTCCACCAGTTCTAACCAGTCCAGACTCCACCAGTTCTAACCAGTCCAGACTCCACCAGATCTAACCAGTCCAGACTCCACCAGTTCTAACCAGTCCAGACTCCACCAGATCTAACCAGTCCAGACTCCACCAGATCTAACCAGTCCAGACTCCACCAGATCTAACCAGTCCAGACTCCACCAGTTATAACCAGTCCAGACTCCACGAGATCTAACCAGTCCAGACTCCACCAGATCTAACCAGTCCAGACTCCACCAGATCTAACCAGTCCAGACTCCACCAGATCTAACCAGTCCAGACTCCACCAGTTCTAACCAGTCCAGACTCCACCAGAAATGTATGAATAAATGTAATTTAATCTAATATATATTTTCAATAACATTTAATAAAATGTGTTTCCTTAAAAAAAAAAGACTTTTGATATGCTACACTTTCCTTCGCCGCTGTGTTGAGAAAAGTGTGTTTTTGAGGGACTTCCGTGTTTGAATGTGATGAATAAAAGTTGAACTGAAGGAAAAGCTGCTCGTGCACAGAGGTCACAGTTCACGTCATTCAGTTCACAACAAGCTAACAACAAGCTAACAACAAGCTAACAGCAAACTCACGACAAGATAACGACAAGCTAACGACAAACTAACAACAAACTAACATCAAGCTAACATCAAGCTAACAACAAGCTAACATCAAGCTAACAACAAGCTAACAACAAGCTCACACCAAGCTAACAACAAGCTAACATCAAGCTAACATCAAGCTAACATCAAGCTAACATCAAGCTTACAACAAGCTAACAACAAGCTAACAACAAGCTCACATCAAGCTAACAACAAGCTAACATCAAGCTAACATCAAGCTAACATCAAGCTAACATCAAGCTAACAACAAGCTAACATCAAGCTAACAACAAGCTAACATCAAGCTAACAACAAGCTAACATCAAGCTAACAACAAGCTAACAACAAGCTAACATCAAGCTAACAACAAGCTAACATCAAGCTAACATCAAGCTAACATCAAGCTAACAACAAGCTCACATCAAGCTAACAACAAGCTAACATCAAGCTAACATCAAGCTAACAACAAGCTAACAACAAGCTCACATCAAGCTAACAGTGACAGCTTCTCTTGACGTCAGATGAAGCTGCAGAGACGAAGAAGATGATCTACTACGTCAACGATGGGATCTACGGCTCCTTCTGTATGGTGTTCAATCATCCCGGGTACCTGATCGTGGCCCCGCGGCTTCACAGAGTAGGTCGACTCATGTTCTGCTACGTTCATGTTCTGGTCCCGACCTCACCGTAACCTTCTTCCGCGACCCTCCAAGGTCGTCGCGGTCACCGAGCCCAGGTACCCCTCCCTGCTCTGGGGTCCCACCTGTGACGGCAAAGACATGATGGCGGACGACCTGATGCTGCCCCTGCTGGACGTGGGCGAGTGGCTCACCTTCAACAACTTCGGCACCTACAGCATGTCTCCGCAGAGCAACTTCAACAGCATGGACCACCCCGACATCTGCTACTACCTCACCCCGGACGCCCTGCACGTCCTGGCCGGGCTCGCCGGGGCACAGTCCAGACTCCACGAGATCTAACCAGTCCAGACTCCACCAGATCTAACCAGTCCAGACTCCACCAGATCTAACCAGTCCAGACTCCACGAGATCTAACCAGTCCAGACTCCACCAGATCTAACCAGTCCAGACTCCACCAGATCTAACCAGTCCAGACTCCACCAGATCTAACCAGTCCAGACTCCACCAGTTATAACCAGTCCAGACTCCACGAGATCTAACCAGTCCAGACTCCACCAGTTATAACCAGTCCAGACTCCACCAGATCTAACCAGTCCAGACTCCACCAGATCTAACCAGTCCAGACTCCACCAGATCTAACCAGTCCAGACTCCACGAGATCTAACCAGTCCAGACTCCACCAGATCTAACCAGTCCAGACTCCACCAGATCTAACCAGTCCAGACTCCACCAGATCTAACCAGTCCAGACTCCACCAGTTATAACCAGTCCAGACTCCACGAGATCTAACCAGTCCAGACTCCACCAGTTATAACCAGTCCAGACTCCACCAGATCTAACCAGTCCAGACTCCACCAGATCTAACCAGTCCAGACTCCACCAGATCTAACCAGTCCAGACTCCACCAGATCTAACCAGTCCAGACTCCACCAGATCTAACCAGTCCAGACTCCACCAGTTCTAACCAGTCCAGACTCCACCAGTTCTAACCAGTCCAGACTCCACCAGATCTAACCAGTCCAGACTCCACCAGTTCTAACCAGTCCAGACTCCACCAGATCTAACCAGTCCAGACTCCACCAGTTCTAACCAGTCCAGACTCCACCAGTTCTAACCAGTCCAGACATCAATCATTGTTGGATGAATCATTGTTGGATGCATCATTGTTGGATGAATCATTGTTGGATGAATCATTGTTGGATGAATCATTGTTGGATGCATCATTGTTGGATGAATCATTGTTGGATGAATCATTGTTGGATGAATCATTGTTGGATGAATCATTGTTGGATGCATCATTTTTGGATGAATCATTGTTGGATGAATCATTGTTGGATGAATCATTGTTGGATGCATCATTGTTGGATGAATCATTGTTGGATGAATCATTGTTGGATGCATCATTGTTGGATGCATCATTGTTGGATGAATCATTGTTGGATGAATCATTGTTGGATGAATCATTGTTGGATGAATCATTGTTGGATGAATCATTGTTGGATGCATCATTGTTGGATGCATCATTGTTGGATGAATCATTGTTGGATGAATCATTGTTGGATGAATCATTGTTGGATGAATCATTGTTGGATGAATCATTGTTGGATGAATCATTGTTGGATGCATCATTGTTGGATGCATCATTGTTGGATGAATCATTGTTGGATGCATCATTGTTGGATGAATCATTGTTGGATGAATCATTGTTGGATGAATCATTGTTGGATGAATCATTGTTGGATGAATCATTGTTGGATGCATCATTGTTGGATGAATCATTGTTGGATGAATCATTGTTGGATGAATCATTGTTGGATGAATCATTGTTGGATGCATCATTGTTGGATGAATCATTGTTGGATGAATCATTGTTGGATGAATCATTGTTGGATGCATCATTGTTGGATGCATCATTGTTGGATGAATCATTGTTGGATGCATCATTGTTGGATGCATCATTGTTGGATGCATCATTGTTGGATGCATCATTGTTGGATGCATCATTGTTGGATGAATCATTGTTGGATGCATCATTGTTGGATGAATCATTGTTGGATGAATCATTGTTGGATGCATCATTGTTGGATGAATCATTGTTGGATGCATCATTGTTGGATGAATCATTGTTGGATGAATCATTGTTGGATGAATCATTGTTGGATGCATCATTGTTGGATGAATCATTGTTGGATGAATCATTGTTGGATGAATCATTGTTGGATGCATCATTGTTGGATGCATCATTGTTGGATGCATCATTGTTGGATGCATCATTGTTGGATGCATCATTGTTGGATGAATCATTGTTGGATGAATCATTGTTGGATGAATCATTGTTGGATGCATCATTGTTGGATGCATCATTGTTGGATGAATCATTGTTGGATGAATCATTGTTGGATGAATCATTGTTGGATGAATCATTGTTGGATGAATTATTGTTGGATGCATCATTGTTGGATGCATCATTGTTGGATGAATCATTGTTGGATGCATCATTGTTGGATGCATCATTGTTGGATGATGCATCATTGTTGGATGAATCATTGTTGGATGAATCATTGTTGGATGAATCATTGTTGGATGCATCATTGTTGGATGAATCATTGTTGGATGAATCATTGTTGGATGAATCATTGTTGGATGATGCATCATTGTTGGATGAATCATTGTTGGATGCATCATTGTTGGATGATGCATCATTGTTGGATGAATCATTGTTGGATGAATCATTGTTGGATGAATCATTGTTGGATGAATCATTGTTGGATGAATCATTGTTGGATGATGCATCATTGTTGGATGAATCATTGTTGGATGAATCATTGTTGGATGAATCATTGTTGGATGAATCATTGTTGGATGAATCATTGTTGGATGAATCATTGTTGGATGAATCATTGTTGGATGAATCATTGTTGGATGATGCATCATTGTTGGATGAATCATTGTTGGATGCATCATTGTTGGATGAATCATTGTAGGATGAATCATTGTTGGATGAATCATTGTAGGATGAATCATTGTTGGATGAATCATTGTTGGATGAATCATTGTTGAATGAATCATTGTTGGATGCATCATTGTTGGATGCATCATTGTTGGATGAATCATTGTAGGATGAATCATTGTTGGATGAATCATTGTAGGATGAATCATTGTAGGATGAATCATTGTTGGATGAATCATTGTTGAATGAATCATTGTTGGATGCATCATTGTTGGATGAATCATTGTTGGATGAATCATTGTTGGATGAATCATTGTTGGATGAATCATTGTTGAATGAATCATTGTTGGATGCATCATTGTTGGATGAATCATTGTTGGATGCATCATTGTTGGATGAATCATTGTTGGATGAATCATTGTTGAATGAATCATTGTTGGATGCATCATTGTTGGATGAATCATTGTTGGATGCATCATTGTTGGATGCATCATTGTTGGATGCATCATTGTTGGATGCATCATTGTTGGATGAATCATTGTTGGATGCATCATTGTTGGATGCATCATTGTTGGATGCATCATTGTTGGATGAATCATTGTAGGATGAATCATTGTTGGATGAATCATTGTTGGATGAATCATTGTTGAATGAATCATTGTTGGATGCATCATTGTTGGATGAATCATTGTTGGATGAATCATTGTTGGATGAATCATTGTTGGATGAATCATTGTTGGATGCATCATTGTTGGATGAATCATTGTTGGATGCATCATTGTTGGATGAATCATTGTTGGATGCATCATTGTAGGATGAATCATTGTAGGATGAATCATTGTTGGATGAATCATTGTTGAATGAATCATTGTTGGATGCATCATTGTTGGATGAATCATTGTTGGATGAATCATTGTTGGATGAATCATTGTTGGATGAATCATTGTTGAATGAATCATTGTTGGATGCATCATTGTTGGATGAATCATTGTTGGATGCATCATTGTTGGATGAATCATTGTTGGATGAATCATTGTTGAATGAATCATTGTTGGATGCATCATTGTTGGATGAATCATTGTTGGATGCATCATTGTTGGATGCATCATTGTTGGATGCATCATTGTTGGATGCATCATTGTTGGATGCATCATTGTTGGATGCATCATTGTTGGATGAATCATTGTTGAATGAATCATTGTTGGATGCATCATTGTTGGATGAATCATTGTTGGATGCATCATTGTTGGATGCATCATTGTTGGATGCATCATTGTTGGATGCATCATTGTTGGATGCATCATTGTTGGATGAATCATTGTTGAATGAATCATTGTTGGATGAATCATTGTTGGATGCATCATTGTTGGATGAATCATTGTTGGATGCATCATTGTTGGATGCATCATTGTTGGATGAATCATTGTTGAATGAATCATTGTTGGATGAATCATTGTTGAATGAATCATTGTTGGATGAATCATTGTTGGATGAATCATTGTTGGATGAATCATTGTTGAATGAATCATTGTTGAATGAATCATTGTTGGATGAATCATTGTTGGATGAATCATTGTTGGATGAATCATTGTTGGATGAATCATTGTTGGATGAATCATTGTTGGATGCATCATTGTTGGATGCATCATTGTTGGATGAATCATTGTTGGATGAATCATTGTTGGATGCATCATTGTTGGATGAATCATTGTTGGATGAATCATTGTTGGATGCATCATTGTTGGATGCATCATTGTTGGATGAATCATTGTTGGATGAATCATTGTTGGATGAATCATTGTTGGATGAATCATTGTTGGATGAATCATTGTTGGATGAATCATTGTTGGATGCATCATTGTTGGATGAATCATTGTTGGATGAATCATTGTTGGATGCATCATTGTTGGATGAATCATTGTTGGATGAATCATTGTTGGATGCATCATTGTTGGATGAATCATTGTTGGATGAATCATTGTTGGATGAATCATTGTTGGATGCATCATTGTTGGATGAATCATTGTTGGATGAATCATTGTTGGATGAATCATTGTTGGATGAATCATTGTTGGATGAATCATTGTTGGATGCATCATTGTTGGATGAATCATTGTTGGATGAATCATTGTTGGATGCATCATTGTTGGATGCATCATTGTTGGATGAATCATTGTTGGATGAATCATTGTTGGATGAATCATTGTTGGATGAATCATTGTTGGATGAATCATTGTTGGATGAATCATTGTTGGATGCATCATTGTTGGATGAATCATTGTTGGATGAATCATTGTTGGATGAATCATTGTTGGATGCATCATTGTTGGATGAATCATTGTTGGATGAATCATTGTTGGATGCATCATTGTTGGATGCATCATTGTTGGATGAATCATTGTTGGATGAATCATTGTTGGATGAATCATTGTTGGATGAATCATTGTTGGATGAATCATTGTTGGATGAATCATTGTTGGATGCATCATTGTTGGATGAATCATTGTTGGATGAATCATTGTTGGATGCATCATTGTTGGATGAATCATTGTTGGATGAATCATTGTTGGATGCATCATTGTTGGATGAATCATTGTTGGATGAATCATTGTTGGATGAATCATTGTTGGATGCATCATTGTTGGATGAATCATTGTTGGATGAATCATTGTTGGATGAATCATTGTTGGATGAATCATTGTTGGATGAATCATTGTTGGATGAATCATTGTTGGATGCATCATTGTTGGATGAATCATTGTTGGATGAATCATTGTTGGATGCATCATTGTTGGATGCATCATTGTTGGATGAATCATTGTTGGATGAATCATTGTTGGATGAATCATTGTTGGATGAATCATTGTTGGATGAATCATTGTTGGATGAATCATTGTTGGATGCATCATTGTTGGATGAATCATTGTTGGATGAATCATTGTTGGATGCATCATTGTTGGATGCATCATTGTTGGATGAATCATTGTTGGATGAATCATTGTTGGATGAATCATTGTTGGATGAATCATTGTTGGATGAATCATTGTTGGATGAATCATTGTTGGATGCATCATTGTTGGATGAATCATTGTTGGATGAATCATTGTTGGATGCATCATTGTTGGATGCATCATTGTTGGATGCATCATTGTTGGATGAATCATTGTTGGATGCATCATTGTTGGATGAATCATTGCTGGATGCATCATTGTTGGATGAATCATTGTTGGATGAATCATTGTTGGATGAATCATTGTTGGATGAATCATTGTTGGATGAATCATTGTTGGATGAATCATTGTTGGATGAATCATTGTTGGATGCATCATTGTTGGATGAATCATTGTTGGATGAATCATTGTTGGATGCATCATTGTTGGATGCATCATTGTTGGATGAATCATTGTTGGATGAATCATTGTTGGATGAATCATTGTTGGATGAATCATTGTTGGATGAATCATTGTTGGATGAATCATTGTTGGATGAATCATTGTTGGATGCATCATTGTTGGATGAATCATTGTTGGATGAATCATTGTTGGATGCATCATTGTTGGATGCATCATTGTTGGATGAATCATTGTTGGATGAATCATTGTTGGATGAATCATTGTTGGATGAATCATTGTTGGATGAATCATTGTTGGATGAATCATTGTTGGATGAATCATTGTTGGATGCATCATTGTTGGATGAATCATTGTTGGATGAATCATTGTTGGATGCATCATTGTTGGATGCATCATTGTTGGATGCATCATTGTTGGATGAATCATTGTTGGATGCATCATTGTTGGATGAATCATTGTTGGATGAATCATTGTTGGATGAATCATTGTTGGATGCATCATTGTTGGATGAATCATTGTTGGATGAATCATTGTTGGATGAATCATTGTTGGATGAATCATTGTTGGATGAAACATTGTTGGATGCATCATTGTTGGATGAATTATTGTTGGATGCATCATTGTTGGATGAATCATTGTTGGATGAATCATTGTTGGATGCATCATTGTTGGATGCATCATTGTTGGATGCATCATTGTTGGATGCATCAGGGACAACAGTGAAGACGAGTACAGAGTCTGATCCGTGACTTTGGACTGGAGTGAGAGGAACCTCTTGAACACCTCAAAGACCAAGGAGCTGGTCTTGGACTTCAGGAGGTTCAGGACAAACAGTGTCCATCAGAGGCGACGAGGTGGAGATAGTTCTCAACTATAAGTACCTCATGTGTGTCTGGACAGTAAACAGACCTGCAACACAGACCATGTATATAAGAAGGTTCAGAGTAGAAGTACTTTCCGAGGAGGCTTCCATCATTAACATCTGCAAGAAGCTCCTCTGCATGTTCTACCAGTCTGTGGTGGTCAGTGTTCTATGCTGTGGTGTGTTGGGGTGGAAATGTGTCCAAGAGGTGGTCAACAGGTCAACAGGTCAACAGGTCAACAGGTCAACAGGTCAACAGGTTGATCAGGAGGTCTGGCTCTGTGGTTGAAGCTGGACTCACTGGTGACAGTTGCTGAGATCATTGAACAAACTACTGTCCATCATGATCATCATCCTCTGAACACTGTCATCAGTGAGCAGAGAAGCAGATGAAGCACGAATGCTCCTCCCATGATGCAACACTAATAGACTCAGGGACTCATTCATTCCTCTGGCTATTAAATTGTTCAATTCTGAGTTCGGGGGCAGAAGTGAAAGTATCATGATGTTCTATGTTAGTCTTTGTATCTTTGTCTTTGTTGTTTCTCTTTGATCTTGTTCTTTATCTTTATCTTTAGACTTAGATTGTGTCATCTTGTTCTTTCTCTTTATTTCTCTTTGATCTTGTTCTTTATCTTTATCTTTAGACTTAGATTGTGTCGTCTTGTTCTTTCTCTTTATTTCTCTTTGATCTTGTTCTTTATCTTTATCTTTAGACTTAGATTGTGTCGTCTTGTTCTTTCTCTTTATTTCTCTTTGATCTTGTTCTTTATCTTTATCTTTAGACTTAGATTGTGTCGTCTTGTTCTTTCTCTTTATTTCTCTTTGATCTTGTTCTTTATCTTTATCTTTAGACTTAGATTGTGTCGTCTTGTTCTTTCTCTTTATTTCTCTTTGATCTTGTTCTTTATCTTTATCTTTAGACTTAGATTGTGTCGTCTTGTTCTTTCTCTTTATTTCTCTTTGATCTTGTTCTTTATCTTTATCTTTAGACTTAGATTGTGTCGTCTTGTTCTTTCTCTTTATTTCTCTTTGATCTTGTTCTTTATCTTTATCTTTAGACTTAGATTGTGTCGTCTTGTTCTTTCTCTTTATTTCTCTTTGATCTTGTTCTTTATCTTTATCTTTAGACTTAGATTGTGTCGTCTTGTTCTTTCTCTTTATTTCTCTTTGATCTTGTTCTTTATCTTTGTCTTTAGACTTAGATTGTGTCGTCTTGTTCTTTCTCTTTATTTCTCTTTGATCTTGTTCTTTATCTTTGTCTTTAGACTTAGATTGTGTCGTCTTGTTCTTTCTCTTTATTTCTCTTTGATCTTGTTCTTTATCTTTGTCTTTAGACTTAGATTGTGTCGTCTTGTTCTTTCTCTTTATTTCTCTTTGATCGTGTTCTTTATCTTTATCTTTAGACTTAGATTGTGTCGTCTTGTTCTTTCTCTTTATTTCTCTTTGATCTTGTTCTTTATCTTCATCTTTAGACTTAGATTGTGTCGTCTTGTTCTTTCTCTTTATTTCTCTTTGATCTTGTTCTTTATCTTCATCTTTAGACTTAGATTGTGTCGTCTTGTTCTTTCTCTTTATTTCTCTTTGATCTTGTTCTTTATCTTTATCTTTAGACTTAGATTGTGTCATCTTGTTCTTTCTCTTTATTTCTCTTTGATCTTGTTCTTTATCTTTATCTTTAGACTTAGATTGTGTCATCTTGTTCTTTCTCTTTATTTCTCTTTGATCTTGTTCTTTATCTTTAGACTTAGATTGTGTCGTCTTGTTCTTTCTCTTTATTTCTCTTTGATCTTGTTCTTTATCTTTATCTTTAGACTTAGATTGTGTCGTCTTGTTCTTTCTCTTTATTTCTCTTTGATCTTGTTCTTTATCTTTATCTTTAGACTTAGATTGTGTCGTCTTGTTCTTTCTCTTTATTTCTCTTTGATCTTGTTCTTTATCTTTATCTTTAGACTTAGATTGTGTCGTCTTGTTCTTTCTCTTTATTTCTCTTTGATCTTGTTCTTTATCTTTATCTTTAGACTTAGATTGTGTCGTCTTGTTCTTTCTCTTTATTTCTCTTTGATCTTGTTCTTTATCTTTATCTTTAGACTTAGATTGTGTCGTCTTGTTCTTTCTCTTTATTTCTCTTTGATCGTGTTCTTTATCTTTATCTTTAGACTTAGATTGTGTCGTCTTGTTCTTTCTCTTTATTTCTCTTTGATCGTGTTCTTTATCTTTATCTTTAGACTTAGATTGTGTCGTCTTGTTCTTTCTCTTTATTTCTCTTTGATCTTGTTCTTTATCTTTATCTTTAGACTTAGATTGTGTCGTCTTGTTCTTTCTCTTTATTTCTCTTTGATCTTGTTCTTTATCTTTATCTTTAGACTTCGATTGTGTCGTCTTGTTCTTTCTCTTTTGTTCTTCTTCTTATTTTATTTTTTATGTATAATAATATAATATAATAATCTCTATTTATAAAGCGCTTTTCTAGACCAATCATTTTTTATTGCTTATGAAAAATTGCTGGCTACTGAAAAAACAATTTAATTTAATCAATAAAGTTTTACCTTACCTTACCTTACCTTACCTTACCTTGATTGACCTTACCTTACCTTACCTTACCTTACCTTACCTTGATTGACCTTACCTTACCTTACCTTACCTTACCTTGATTGACCTTACCTTACCTTACCTTACCTTACCTTACCTTACCTTACCTTGATTGACCTTACCTTACCTTACCTTACCTTACCTTACCTTACCTTGATTGACCTTACCTTACCTTACCTTACCTTACCTTACCTTACCTTGATTGACCTTACCTTACCTTACCTTACCTTACCTTACCTTACCTTACCTTGATTGACCTGATGGTCATAATGATTTAAGTGTCGCTCACACAAGTCAGATAACTATGTTACAGACCATCAAAAACACGAAAAATCATATAATAATACATCAATTATTTATATTTTATGATATAATCATCATTCTTTTGTTTTTATTGTTATTTAATCTCAGATGTTTGATCTTTTTCTACTGTCAACTTGCTTCTGTGATGACTCGAGTATCTTATCTTAATTCAATTCAACTCAATTCAATTTTATTTCAAGTGTCTTATCATAACAAAGTTATCTCAAGACACTATACAGTTGAAATAAGACTACAGTTGATTAAGGAAAAATAGATCCAGCAATTCAACAAAGAGCAAGAAACAAAACACTGTACAGTGAGCAATGGAGAGGAAAAACTTCCTTTTAGAAGCAGAAACCTGGAGCGGAACCAGACTCATTGTTGACGGCCTGCCGCTTTGACCGGCTGGGAGGAAGGATGGGGGGGTAGACAGATGGATAAGGAGAGGAGTGAGGGAGGATATAGTGAGAGAAAAGAGGAGAGTGTAGGAGGGTCCATGGAGGTGCTGGAGAGAACTGATGACGTGGTGAAGATCCTGGATCAGCAGCAGCTCTGGAGGTGGATCCCTGGATCAGCAACAGCTCTGGAGGTGGATCCCTGGATCAGCAGCAGCTCTGGAGGTGGATCCCTGGATCAGCAGCAGCTCTGGAGGTGGATCCCTGGATCAGCAGCAGCTCTGGAGGTGGATCCCTGGATCAGCAGCAGCTCAGCTACTGGGTGTGTAGGGGGGGTTCTCCAAGTCAGACATCCGTTCACCGAGCCCTGAACACAACTTTGGAGTGAAACTCTCTTATGCAGTCTTCCCACCACTTCTGGGTTTCTGGGTTGGTGAAGTCCGGGAAGGCGGTGAGTCCGGGCCAGACCTGATGCGACAGGAAGTGCATGAATAACAAGCCGTCGTTTGATCCACCTGCAGGATCCTACCTTTCCTCGTAGAATGGATCCTGAAGCGTCTTTGATGAAGACGTCTCGTTTCACTCCGTCATCAAAAGGAGCGTAGGTACCTGGGGGTCCTCTGCTGATCCCAGGATCCTGTGGCAGCCATCGAGAACATCGCTGCCATCTACTGGTGGTTTATTTACGATCGGGAAAACTATGCAGAGCTGAAACACGCTTAAATCTATATATAGCCCACCAAGATAAGGATGTACTTCATCCCCTTCCCATGAAACTCTGCCACCATCTTGGGTAGATCCCCAAACCGCAAGGGGTCCTGGGTAAATACTCGTTGCCTGTCTGCGTAGTCAAGATCATTCCACTGAACGTCCTCGTAATAAAAACAAAAATTAACAAATTACAGATCATCCCTTTCATAAACCTCTTCATTTCTTACATTATTTAAAAAATAAAACAACAAATGACACATAACTATATTTATTTTAAAAGAGGTCAATCGGATATTATTATCTATAAAAAAGTACATTTTGAATTCATGAAAAAACATTTACTGAAAGAAAGAGGAAAAACTTGATATTAGCTGTCAAAAATACATTATTCACTGTCTATTATTATATACTATCTACCATGGGGAAGTTTGCATGGAAGTGGGTGGTTGTGTAGCTCCATCTACACAGAAGCCCAGCGAGCAGTAGGGAGGCATCATGGGAAAGCCTGGGGGGTTAAAAGACAAAAACAATCCCAGTTAAACTAGAGGATATAAAGTTGTGTCCAGTTTGAAGAAAACTTTTTCCTGTACCTGGAGTTCAAGTATGTTGGCGTCTTGTTTCTCAATACAATAAAATACAATTTCGTTTGATCTTTGCACTTTATATTTGCATTTTATTTTCTTATTGCACTTTGTTGTTTTTTTTATTGGCACTTTGTTCTTGCTTTTATGAAACTTGCTGTACCTTCTATTGTCTGCTGTGTACGAAAGAGATCTCCAGAGGGATAAATAAAGGTAATCTAATCTAATCAAATCTAATAAATACGGTTAAAGGGTCTTATGTAAGTAAGTAAGTAAGAAAGTAAGTAATGGTTATTTCTAGAGCGCATTTCTAGACCAGGGTCACAAAGCGCTTTAACAATCAAAAACAAAACACATTTAAAATATATACTTTAAAAGAAGACACATAAGATAAACACAGGAGTCTCAGAAAAATCCGGGAAAAGCACAAAAACGTCTTCAGATGTTTCTTGAAGGAGTCAGTAGATCATCAAACACAGATGTTTCTTGAAGGAGTCAGTAGATCATCAAACACAGATGTTTCTTGAAGGAGTCAGTAGATCATCAAACACAGATGTTTCTTAAAGGAGTCAGTAGATCATCAAACACACATGTTTCTTGAAGGAGTCAGTAGATCATCAAACACACATGTTTCTTGAAGGAGTCAGTAGATCATCAAACACAGATGTTTCTTGAAGGAGTCAGTAGATCATCAAACACAGATGTTTCTTGAAGGAGTCAGTAGATCATCAAACACAGATGTTTCTTGAAGGAGTCAGTAGATCATCAAACACACATGTTTCTTGAAGGAGTCAGTAGATCATCAAACACAGATGTTTCTTGAAGGAGTCAGTAGATCATCAAACACAGATGTTTCTTTAAGGAGTCAGTAGATCATCAAACACAGATGTTTCTTGAAGGAGTCAGTAGATCATCAAACACAGATGTTTCTTGAAGGAGTCAGTAGATCATCAAACACACATGTTTCTTGAAGGAGTCAGTAGATCATCAAACACACATGTTTCTTGAAGGAGTCAGTAGATCATCAAACACAGATGTTTCTTAAAGGAGTCAGTAGATCATCAAACACACATGTTTCTTGAAGGAGTCAGTAGATCATCAAACACAGATGTTTCTTGAAGGAGTCAGTAGATCATCAAACACACATGTTTCTTGAAGGAGTCAGTAGATCATCAAACACACATGTTTCTTGAAGGAGTCAGTAGATCATCAAACACAGATGTTTCTTAAAGGAGTCAGTAGATCATCAAACACACATGTTTCTTGAAGGAGTCAGTAGATCATCAAACACACATGTTTCTTGAAGGAGTCAGTAGATCATCAAACACAGATGTTTCTTAAAGGAGTCAGTAGATCATCAAACACACATGTTTCTTGAAGGAGTCAGTAGATCATCAAACACACATGTTTCTTGAAGGAGTCAGTAGATCATCAAACACAGATGTTTCTTAAAGGAGTCAGTAGATCATCAAACACACATGTTTCTTGAAGGAGTCAGTAGATCATCAAACACAGATGTTTCTTGAAGGAGTCAGTAGATCATCAAACACAGATGTTTCTTAAAGGAGTCAGTAGATCATCAAACACACATGTTTCTTGAAGGAGTCAGTAGATCATCAAACACAGATGTTTCTTGAAGGAGTCAGTAGATCATCAAACACACATGTTTCTTAAAGGAGTCAGTAGATCATCAAACACACATGTTTCTTGAAGGAGTCAGTAGATCATCAAACACAGATGTTTCTTGAAGGAGTCAGTAGATCATCAAACACACATGTTTCTTAAAGGAGTCAGTAGATCATCAAACACACATGTTTCTTGAAGGAGTCAGTAGATCATCAAACACACATGTTTCTTGAAGGAGTCAGTAGATCATCAAACACAGATGTTTCTTAAAGGAGTCAGTAGATCATCAAACACACATGTTTCTTGAAGGAGTCAGTAGATCATCAAACACACATGTTTCTTGAAGGAGTCAGTAGATCATCAAACACAGATGTTTCTTAAAGGAGTCAGTAGATCATCAAACACAGATGTTTCTTAAAGGAGTCAGTAGATCATCAAACACAGATGTTTCTTGAAGGAGTCAGTAGATCATCAAACACACATGTTTCTTGAAGGAGTCAGTAGATCATCAAACACAGATGTTTCTTAAAGGAGTCAGTAGATCATCAAACACACATGTTTGTTGAAGGAGTCAGTAGATCATCAAACACACATGTTTCTTGAAGGAGTCAGTAGATCATCAAACACACATGTTTCTTGAAGGAGTCAGTAGATCATCAAACACACATGTTTCTTGAAGGAGTCAGTAGATCATCAAACACAGATGTTTCTTAAAGGAGTCAGTAGATCATCAAACACACATGTTTCTTGAAGGAGTCAGTAGATCATCAAACACAGATGATTCTTGAAGGAGTCAGTAGATCATCAAACACAGATGTTTCTTGAAGGAGTCAGTAGATCATCAAACACAGATGTTTCTTGAAGGAGTCAGTAGATCATCAAACACAGATGTTTCTTGAAGGAGTCAGTAGATCATCAAACACACATGTTTCTTGAAGGAGTCAGTAGATCATCAAACACAGATGTTTCTAGAAGGAGTCAGTAGATCATCAAACACACATGTTTCTTGAAGGAGTCAGTAGATCATCAAACACACATGTTTCTTGAAGGAGTCAGTAGATCATCAAACACAGATGTTTCTTAAAGGAGTCAGTAGATCATCAAACACAGATGTTTCTTAAAGGAGTCAGTAGATCATCAAACACACATGTTTCTTGAAGGAGTCAGTAGATAATCAAACACAGATGTTTCTTGAAGGAGTCAGTAGATCATCAAACACAGATGTTTCTTGAAGGAGTCAGTAGATCATCAAACACAGATGTTTCTTGAAGGAGTCAGTAGATCATCAAACACACATGTTTCTTGAAGGAGTCAGTAGATCATCAAACACAGATGTTTCTTGAAGGAGTCAGTAGATCATCAAACACACATGTTTCTTGAAGGAGTCAGTAGATCATCAAACACACATGTTTCTTGAAGGAGTCAGTAGATCATCAAACACAGATGTTTCTTAAAGGAGTCAGTAGATCATCAAACACACATGTTTCTTGAAGGAGTCAGTAGATCATCAAACACAGATGTTTCTTGAAGGAGTCAGTAGATCATCAAACACACATGTTTCTTGAAGGAGTCAGTAGATCATCAAACACACATGTTTCTTGAAGGAGTCAGTAGATCATCAAACACAGATGTTTCTTGAAGGAGTCAGTAGGTCATCAAACACAGATGTTTCTTGAAGGAGTCAGTAGATCATCAAACACAGATGTTTCTTGAAGGAGTCAGTAGATCATCAAACACAGATGTTTCTTAAAGGAGTCAGTAGATCATCAAACACAGATGTTTCTTGAAGGAGTCAGTAGATCATCAAACACAGATGTTTCTTGAAGGAGTCAGTAGATCATCAAACACAGATGTTTCTTAAAGGAGTCAGTAGATCATCAAACACAGATGTTTCTTTAAGGAGTCAGTAGATCATCAAACACAGATGTTTCTTGAAGGAGTCAGTAGATCATCAAACACAGATGTTTCTTGAAGGAGTCAGTAGATCATCAAACACACATGTTTCTTGAAGGAGTCAGTAGATCATCAAACACAGATGTTTCTTGAAGGAGTCAGTAGATCATCAAACACACATGTTTCTTGAAGGAGTCAGTAGATCATCAAACACACATGTTTCTTGAAGGAGTCAGTAGATCATCAAACACAGATGTTTCTTAAAGGAGTCAGTAGATCATCAAACACACATGTTTCTTGAAGGAGTCAGTAGATCATCAAACACAGATGTTTCTTGAAGGAGTCAGTAGATCATCAAACACACATGTTTCTTGAAGGAGTCAGTAGATCATCAAACACACATGTTTCTTGAAGGAGTCAGTAGATCATCAAACACAGATGTTTCTTGAAGGAGTCAGTAGGTCATCAAACACAGATGTTTCTTGAAGGAGTCAGTAGATCATCAAACACAGATGTTTCTTGAAGGAGTCAGTAGATCATCAAACACAGATGTTTCTTAAAGGAGTCAGTAGATCATCAAACACAGATGTTTCTTGAAGGAGTCAGTAGATCATCAAACACAGATGTTTCTTGAAGGAGTCAGTAGATCATCAAACACAGAGATGTTTCTTGAAGGAGCCAGTAGATCATCAAACACAGATGTTTCTTGAAGGAGTCAGTAGATCATCAAACACAGATGTTTCTTGAAGGAGTCAGTAGATCATCAAACACACATGTTTCTTGAAGGAGTCAGTAGATCATCAAACACACATGTTTCTTGAAGGAGTCAGTAGATCATCAAACACAGATGTTTCTTAAAGGAGTCAGTAGATCATCAAACACATATGTTTCTTTAAGGAGTCAGTAGATCATCAAACACAGATGTTTCTTGAAGGAGTCAGTAGATCATCTAACACAGATGTTTCTTGAAGGAGTCAGTAGATCATCAAACACACATGTTTCTTGAAGGAGTCAGTAGATCATCAAACACAGATGTTTCTTGAAGGAGTCAGTAGATCATCAAACACACATGTTTCTTGAAGGAGTCAGTAGATCATCAAACACACATGTTTCTTGAAGGAGTCAGTAGATCATCAAACACAGATGTTTCTTAAAGGAGTCAGTAGATCATCAAACACACATGTTTCTTGAAGGAGTCAGTAGATCATCAAACACACATGTTTCTTGAAGGAGTCAGTAGATCATCAAACACAGATGTTTCTTAAAGGAGTCAGTAGATCATCAAACATACATGTTTCTTGAAGGAGTCAGTAGATCATCAAACACACATGTTTCTTGAAGGAGTCAGTAGATCATCAAACACACATGTTTCTTGAAGGAGTCAGTAGATCATCAAACACACATGTTTCTTGAAGGAGTCAGTAGATCATCAAACACAGATGTTTCTTAAAGGAGTCAGTAGATCATCAAACACACATGTTTCTTGAAGGAGTCAGTAGATCATCAAACACAGATGTTTCTTGAAGGAGTCAGTAGATCATCAAACATACATGTTTCTTGAAGGAGTCAGTAGATCATCAAACACACATGTTTCTTAAAGGAGTCAGTAGATCATCAAACACGCATGTTTCTTGAAGGAGTCAGTAGATCATCAAACACACATGTTTCTTGAAGGAGTCAGTAGATCATCAAACACAGATGTTTCTTAAAGGAGTCAGTAGATCATCAAACACGCATGTTTCTTGAAGGAGTCAGTAGATCATCAAACACACATGTTTCTTGAAGGAGTCAGTAGATCATCAAACACAGATGTTTCTTGAAGGAGTCAGTAGATCATCAAACACAGATGTTTGTTGAAGGAGTCAGTAGATCATCAAACACAGATGTTTCTTGAAGGAGTCAGTAGATCATCAAACACAGATGTTTCTTGAAGGAGTCAGTAGATCATCAAACACAGATGTTTCTTGAAGGAGTCAGTAGATCATCAAACACACATGTTTCTTGAAGGAGTCAGTAGATCATCAAACACAGATGTTTCTTAAAGGAGTCAGTAGATCATCAAACACAGATGTTTCTTAAAGGAGTCAGTAGATCATCAAACACAGATGTTTCTTGAAGGAGTCAGTAGATCATCAAACACACATGTTTCTTGAAGGAGTCAGTAGATCATCAAACACAGATGTTTCTTAAAGGAGTCAGTAGATCATCAAACACACATGTTTGTTGAAGGAGTCAGTAGATCATCAAACACACATGTTTCTTGAAGGAGTCAGTAGATCATCAAACACACATGTTTCTTGAAGGAGTCAGTAGATCATCAAACACAGATGATTCTTGAAGGAGTCAGTAGATCATCAAACACACATGTTTCTTGAAGGAGTCAGTAGATCATCAAACACACATGTTTCTTGAAGGAGTCAGTAGATCATCAAACACAGATGTTTCTTAAAGGAGTCAGTAGATCATCAAACACACATGTTTCTTGAAGGAGTCAGTAGATCATCAAACACACATGTTTCTTGAAGGAGTCAGTAGATCATCAAACACAGATGTTTCTTGAAGGAGTCAGTAGATCATCAAACACACATGTTTCTTGAAGGAGTCAGTAGATCATCAAACACAGATGTTTCTTAAAGGAGTCAGTAGATCATCAAACACACATGTTTCTTGAAGGAGTCAGTAGATAATCAAACACAGATGTTTCTTGAAGGAGTCAGTAGATCATCAAACACAGATGTTTCTTGAAGGAGTCAGTAGATCATCAAACACAGATGTTTCTTGAAGGAGTCAGTAGATCATCAAACACAGATGTTTCTTGAAGGAGTCAGTAGATCATCAAACACACATGTTTCTTGAAGGAGTCAGTAGATCATCAAACACAGATGTTTCTAGAAGGAGTCAGTAGATCATCAAACACAGATGTTTCTTTAAGGAGTCAGTAGATCATCAAACACAGATGTTTCTTGAAGGAGTCAGTAGATCATCAAACACAGATGTTTCTTGAAGGAGTCAGTAGATCATCAAACACACATGTTTCTTGAAGGAGTCAGTAGATCATCAAACACAGATGTTTCTTGAAGGAGTCAGTAGATCATCAAACACACATGTTTCTTGAAGGAGTCAGTAGATCATCAAACACACATGTTTCTTGAAGGAGTCAGTAGATCATCAAACACAGATGTTTCTTAAAGGAGTCAGTAGATCATCAAACACACATGTTTCTTGAAGGAGTCAGTAGATCATCAAACACACATGTTTCTTGAAGTAGTCAGTAGATCATCAAACACACATGTTTCTTGAAGGAGTCAGTAGATCATCAAACACAGATGTTTCTTAAAGGAGTCAGTAGATCATCAAACACACATGTTTCTTGAAGGAGTCAGTAGATCATCAAACACACATGTTTCTTGAAGGAGTCAGTAGATCATCAAACACAGATGTTTCTTAAAGGAGTCAGTAGATCATCAAACACACATGTTTCTTGAAGGAGTCAGTAGATCATCAAACACACATGTTTCTTGAAGGAGTCAGTAGATCATCAAACACAGATGTTTCTTAAAGGAGTCAGTAGATCATCAAACACACATGTTTCTTGAAGGAGTCAGTAGATCATCAAACACACATGTTTCTTGAAGGAGTCAGTAGATCATCAAACACAGATGATTCTTGAAGGAGTCAGTAGATCATCAAACACAGATGTTTCTTAAAGGAGTCAGTAGATCATCAAACACAGATGTTTCTTGAAGGAGTCAGTAGATCATCAAACACACATGTTTCTTGAAGGAGTCAGTAGATCATCAAACACAGATGTTTCTTAAAGGAGTCAGTAGATCATCAAACACACATGTTTGTTGAAGGAGTCAGTAGATCATCAAACACACATGTTTCTTGAAGGAGTCAGTAGATCATCAAACACACATGTTTCTTGAAGGAGTCAGTAGATCATCAAACACACATGTTTCTTGAAGGAGTCAGTAGATCATCAAACACAGATGTTTCTTAAAGGAGTCAGTAGATCATCAAACACACATGTTTCTTGAAGGAGTCAGTAGATCATCAAACACAGATGATTCTTGAAGGAGTCAGTAGATCATCAAACACAGATGTTTCTTGAAGGAGTCAGTAGATCATCAAACACAGATGTTTCTTGAAGGAGTCAGTAGATAATCAAACACAGATGTTTCTTGAAGGAGTCAGTAGATCATCAAACACACATGTTTCTTGAAGGAGTCAGTAGATCATCAAACACAGATGTTTCTAGAAGGAGTCAGTAGATCATCAAACACAGATGTTTCTTAAAGGAGTCAGTAGATCATCAAACACAGATGTTTCTTTAAGGAGTCAGTAGATCATCAAACACAGATGTTTCTTGAAGGAGTCAGTAGATCATCAAACACAGATGTTTCTTGAAGGAGTCAGTAGATCATCAAACACACATGTTTCTTGAAGGAGTCAGTAGATCATCAAACACAGATGTTTCTTGAAGGAGTCAGTAGATCATCAAACACACATGTTTCTTGAAGGAGTCAGTAGATCATCAAACACAGATGTTTCTTAAAGGAGTCAGTAGATCATCAAACACACATGTTTCTTGAAGGAGTCAGTAGATCATCAAACACACATGTTTCTTGAAGGAGTCAGTAGATCATCAAACACACATGTTTCTTAAAGGAGTCAGTAGATCATCAAACACAGATGTTTCTTAAAGGAGTCAGTAGATCATCAAACACAGATGTTTCTTAAAGGAGTCAGTAGATCATCAAACATACATGTTTCTTGAAGGAGTCAGTAGATCATCAAACACACATGTTTCTTGAAGGAGTCAGTAGATCATCAAACACACATGTTTCTTGAAGGAGTCAGTAGATCATCAAACACAGATGTTTCTTGAAGGAGTCAGTAGATCATCAAACACAGATGTTTCTTAAAGGAGTCAGTAGATCATCAAACATACATGTTTCTTGAAGGAGTCAGTAGATCATCAAACACACATGTTTCTTGAAGGAGTCAGTAGATCATCAAACACACATGTTTCTTGAAGGAGTCAGTAGATCATCAAACACACATGTTTCTTGAAGGAGTCAGTAGATCATCAAACACAGATGTTTCTTAAAGGAGTCAGTAGATCATCAAACACAAAGAGAGAGAAGATCGTTCCAAAGCTTAGGAGCAACAGCCTGAAAAGATTTCTCTCCTCTGGTCCTGAACTGTGTTCAGGAACCATCACTAGATTCTGACTCACAGACCTCAGAGCCCGAGCTGGGGTGTAAGTCTGGATCAGATCATGAAGGTCTGACCATGAATAGATCTGAAAGTAAGAACCAGAATTTTAAAGTTGATCCTGAAAGAAACTGGAAGCCAGTAAAGAGTTTTAAGATCAGAGAATTGTGAGTTCTTCTACTTGAGCGGCTCAGAATTCTCGCTGCAGAGTTCTGAATCAACTGCGAGCGAGACAGCTCCTTCTTGTTAAGACATGAAAACAAGAACAGAACCTTGAGGGACTCCACACAACAGATCTGCCGATTCAGACCTCATTTGATTGGCAGATACACTAAAACTGCGCCCAGAAAGGTAAGATGAGAACCATTCTAACACAGACACAGACAGCCTTCATCCCTCAGTCTTCTCAGCAGGATCTGGTTCAACTGTGTCAAAGGCTGACGACAGATCCAAGAGAACCAGAACAGTGGATTTA
Source organism: Callionymus lyra (assembly GCF_982586985.1). Taxonomy (NCBI): domain Eukaryota; kingdom Metazoa; phylum Chordata; class Actinopteri; order Syngnathiformes; family Callionymidae; genus Callionymus; species Callionymus lyra. The sequence continues at coordinate 1,089,966 of NC_141832.1, read as the reverse complement.
CCCGATTCAGCCGACATCATGATGTCACTGGACACTTTCAGTAAAGCTAACAACAAGCTAACAACAAGCTAACAACAAGCTAACAACAAGCTAACAACAAGCTAACGACAAGCTAACAACAAGCTAACAACAAATTAACAACAAGCTAACAACAAACTAACAACAAGTTCACAACAAGCTCACAACAAGCTAACAACAAGCTAACAACAAGCTAACGACAAGCTAACAACAAGCTAACAACAAGCTAACAACAAGCTAACAACAAGCTAACGACAAGCTAACAACAAGCTAACAACAAATTAACAACAAGCTAACAACAAACTAACAACAAGTTCACAACAAGCTCACAACAAGCTAACAACAAGCTAACAACACATTAACAACACGCTAACAACAAGCTAATGACAAGCTAACAACAAGCTAACAACAAACTAACAACAAGCTAACAACAAGCTAACAACAAACTAACAACAAGCTAACAACAAGCTAACAACAAGCTAATGACAAGCTAACAACAAGCTAACAACAAGCTAACAACAAGCTAACAACGAGCTAACAACGAGCTAACAACAAGCAAAAAACAAGCTAACAACAAACTAACAACAAGCTAACAACAAACTAACAACAGGCTAACAACAAGCTAACAACAAGCTAAGAACAAGCTAATGACAAGCTAACAACAAGCTAACAACAAGCTAACAACAAGCTAAGAACAAGCTAATGACAAGCTAACAACAAGCTAATGACAAGCTAACAACAAGCTAACAACAAACTAACAACAAGCTAACAACAAGCTAACAACAAACTAACAACAAGCTAACAACAAGCTAACAACAAGCTAATGACAAGCTAACAACAAGCTAACAACAAGCTAACAACAAGCTAACAACGAGCTAACAACGAGCTAACAACAAGCAAAAAACAAGCTAACAACAAACTAACAACAAGCTAACAACAAACTAACAACAGGCTAACAACAAGCTAACAACAAGCTAAGAACAAGCTCGTGCACTGAGGTCACAGTTCACGTCATTCACAAACGTATTGATCTTAGATCAATATGTCGTGGAATAATCAGGATCGAATGTTACTCTGACAGTTTAGTAGTTTGTTTTTTAACAATTAATATGATTAATTCATTTTTATTATTGATAATGTTAAAGTATAAAACAAAATAAACAATATTATATAAATTGCAACACCATACAAGAACAAATTATAATAAATAAACTATAATAACATCAGAACAATTGTAATAAGTAAGTGTGAAAAATAGAATTGTGTAAAAAAAATAGTTGATATGTTTACAAACAAAATAATATTTAATCAAACTTAATAATCATCTTTATTTTGTGTTTTGTTTATGTTCACAAGAGTAAACAAATGTCATTCGTTTCGTTAGATTCACACTTTAATTTTGTAGTTATTGTTATTGTTATTACTTTGGTATATTTTTTTAAATTGTTATTAAAACTAACACTATTATTGGCAGTAAACACATCATTAATCAATTATATTTAAAAACATATATTTTCAACTTGTTTCATCAACAATAAACACGTCACGTGTCCTTCACACTGTCGTCCGCTAGATGATGCTCGCGACCCGCCGCCGCAGGTCAGCCCATGGCCACGCCCCGTTCATGAATAATGCATGAACACGCCCCGCTCATGAATAATGCATGAGCTTGCGACCCCAGCGCAGGAGGCTCGTGCCGCCGGAGGAGCTCCTCGTACGTCAGAGGCGCGAGCTCACCGGCAGATCACTGGGATGCTAGCGATGCTAAGCTAACAAGATGCTAGTGATGCTAAGCTAACAAGATGCTAGCGACGCTAAGCTAACGTGATGCTAGCGATGCTAAGCTAACATGAGCGCAGACACAAGGACGCGCGCGAACACTCGAGGTTTCGATTCCTGCTCGACACGACCGCGACTCATCCCTTCATCCTCGAGGTGCGTTCACGTCCCTCCTCACGACACACAAACGCACCATTGACCGGACATGTGTCACTCGTGTGAGGAAGTGTTTCTTTCATCCCTTCTTCTTCTTCTACTTCTCCTTGTTCTTCTTCTTCTCCTTCTTCTTTTCTTCTTCTTCTCCTCCATCTGTGAGCAGCAGCTGCTCGCCAACAGTTGTTTTCTCTCACAATTCATCCTTTGTGTGAAGAATCATCTCCTTGACTCCTTCCTCTGATGCTTCCTTCCTCACACCCTTGTTCCCTCACTTCCTCACACCCTTGTTCCCTCACTTCCTCACACCCTTGTTCCCTCACTCCCTCACACCTTGTTCCCTCACTTCCTCACACCCTTGTTCCCTCACTTCTTCACACCCTTGTTCCCTCACTTCTTCACACCCTTGTTCCCTCACTTCTTCACACCCTTGTTCCCTCACTTCCTCACACCCTTGTTCCTTCACTTCTTCACACCCTTGTTCCCTCACACCCTTGTTCCCTCACTTCTTCACACCCTTGTTCCCTCACACCCTTGTTCCCTCACTTCTTCACACCCTTGTCCCCTCACTTCTTCACACCCTTGTTCCCTCACTTCTTCACACCCTTGTTCCTTCACTTCCTCACACCCTTGTTCCCTCACTTCCTCACACCTTGTTCCCTCACTTCTTCACACCCTTGTTCCTTCACTTCTTCACACCCTTGTTCCTTCACTTCCTCACACCCTTGTTCCCTCACTTCCTCACACCTTGTTCCCTCACTTCCTCACACCCTTGTTCCCTCACTTCTTCACACCCTTGTTCCCTCACTTCTTCACACCCTTGTTCCCTCACTTCCTCACACCCTTGTTCCTTCACTTCTTCACACCCTTGTTCCCTCACTTCCTCACACCCTTGTTCCCTCACTTCCTCACACCCTTGTTCCCTCACCTCTTCACACCCTTGTTCCCTCACGCCCTTGTTCCCTCACTTCTTCACACCCTTGTTCCCTCACTTCCTCACACCCTTGTTCCCTCACTTGTTCACACCCTTGTTCCCTCACTTCCTCACACCCTTGTTCCCTCACTTCTTCACACCCTTGTTCCTTCACTTCTTCACACCCTTGTTCCTTCACTTCCTCACACCCTTGTTCCCTCACTTCCTCACACCTTGTTCCCTCACTTCCTCACACCCTTGTTCCCTCACTTCCTCACACCCTTGTTCCTTCACTTCTTCACACCCTTGTTCCTTCACTTCCTCACACCCTTGTTCCCTCACTTCCTCACACCTTGTTCCCTCACTTCTTCACACCCTTGTTCCCTCACTTCCTCACACCCTTGTTCCCTCACTTCCTCACACCCTTGTTCCCTCACTTCCTCACACCCTTGTTCCCTCACTTCCTCACACCTTGTTCCCTCACTTCTTCACACCCTTGTTCCCTCACTTCCTCACACCCTTGTTCCCTCACTTCCTCACACCCTTGTTCCCTCACTTCTTCACACCCTTGTTCCCTCACTTCCTCACACCATTGTTCCCTCACTTCTTCACACCCTTGTTCCTTCACTTCTTCACACCCTTGTTCCTTCACTTCTTCACACCCTTGTTCCCTCACTTCTTCACACCCTTGTTCCCTCACTTCTTCACACCCTTGTTCCTTCACTTCTTCACACCCTTGTCCCCTCACTTCTTCACACCCTTGTTCCCTCACTTCCTCACACCATTGTTCCCTCACTTCTTCACACCCTTGTTCCTTCACTTCTTCACACCCTTGTTCCTTCACTTCTTCACACCCTTGTTCCCTCACTTCTTCACACCCTTGTTCCCTCACTTCTTCACACCCTTGTTCCTTCACTTCTTCACACCCTTGTTCCCTCACTTCTTCACACCCTTGTTCCCTCACTTCCTCACACCATTGTTCCCTCACTTCTTCACACCCTTGTTCCTTCACTTCTTCACACCCTTGTTCCTTCACTTCTTCACACCCTTGTTCCCTCACTTCTTCACACCCTTGTTCCCTCACTTCTTCACACCCTTGTTCCTTCACTTCTTCACACCCTTGTTCCTTCACTTCTTCACACCCTTGTTCCCTCACTTCTTCACACCCTTGTTCCCTCACTTCTTCACACCCTTGTTCCCTCACTTCTTCACACCCTTGTTCCCTCACTTCTTCACACCCTTGTTCCTTCACTTCTTCACACCCTTGTTCCTTCACTTCTTCACACCCTTGTTCCCTCACTTCTTCACACCCTTGTTCCCTCACTTCTTCACACCCTTGTTCCTTCACTTCTTCACACCCTTGTTCCTTCACTTCTTCACACCCTTGTTCCCTCACTTCTTCACACCCTTGTTCCCTCACTTCCTCACACCATTGTTCCCTCACTTCTTCACATCCTTGTTCCTTCACTTCTTCACACCCTTGTTCCTTCACTTCTTCACACCCTTGTTTCCTCACTTCTTCACACCCTTGTTCCTTCACTTCTTCACACCCTTGTTCCTTCACTTCTTCACACCCTTGTTCCCTCACTTCTTCACACCCTTGTTCCCTCACTTCCTCACACCTTGTTCCCTCACTTCTTCGCACCCTTGTTCCCTCACTTCCTCACACCCTTGTTCCCTCACTTCTTCACACCCTTGTTCCTTCACTTCCTCACACCCTTGTTCCTTCACTTCTTCACACCCTTGTTCCCTCACTTCTTCACACCCTTGTTCCCTCACTTCCTCACACCCTTGTTCCTTCACTTCTTCACACCCTTGTTCCCTCACTTCTTCACACCCTTGTTCCCTCACTTCCTCACACCTTGTTCCCTCACTTCTTCGCACCCTTGTTCCCTCACTTCCTCACACCCTTGTTCCCTCACTTCTTCACACCCTTGTTCCCTCACTTCCTCACACCTTGTTCCCTCACTTCTTCACACCCTTGTTCCCTCACTTCTTCACACCCTTGTTCCCTCACTTCTTCACACCCTTGTTCCCTCACTTCCTCACACCCTTGTTCCTTCACTTCTTCACACCCTTGTTCCCTCACTTCTTCACACCCTTGTTCCCTCACTTCCTCACACCTTGTTCCCTCACTTCTTCGCACCCTTGTTCCCTCACTTCCTCACACCCTTGTTCCCTCACTTCTTCACACCCTTGTTCCCTCACTTCCTCACACCTTGTTCCCTCACTTCTTCACACCCTTGTTCCCTCACTTCTTCGCACCCTTATTCCCTCACTTCCTCACACCCTTGTTCCCTCACTTCTTCACACCCTTGTTCCCTCACTTCCTCACACCTTGTTCCCTCACTCTCTCACATCTCAGACACCTCTGATCAGGTTTGGTAGAAGTTTATTGATAACAAAAACTACCAAATATTCTGTTGTATTTTTTAATAATTCCACAGAAATATATTTGTAAAACTGTGAACCTGCTAACTGACTAGCAACCCTAAAACAATCATTTACTTGATGTGATTTATTTTTTATTAATATTTTATTGAAGTATTTAATATGCTGACAATCCCAACTTTTCATCTACGATACTGTACGATACAACGGTTTGATGGATAAGTGATATACAGTGATTGTGTAGTAACAAGTATATATGTTTCATATTGTCCAGTACTTGACTCTGGTGTTGTGATAGTGTAGTAACAAGTATATATGTTTCATATTGTCCAGTACTTGACTCTGGTGTTGTGATAGTGTAGTAACAAGTATATATATATGTGTAGTATTGTCCAGTACTTGACTCTGGTGTTGTGATAGTGTAGTAACAAGTATATATGTGTAGTATTGTCCAGTACTTGACTCTGGTGTTGTGATAGTGTAGTAACAAGTATATATGTGTAGTATTGTCCAGTACTTGACTCTGGTGTTGTGATAGTGTAGTAACAAGTATATATGTGTAGTATTGTCCAGTACTTGACTCTGGTGTTATGATAGTGTAGTAACAAGTATATCTGTGTAGTATTGTCCAGTACTTGACTCTGGTGTTATGATAGTGTAGTAACAAGTATATCTGTGTAGTATTGTCAAGTACTTGACTCTGGTGTTGTGATAGTGTAGTAACAAGTACTGTATATATGTGTAGTATTGTCCAGTACTTGACTCTGGTGTTGTGATAGTGCAGTAACAAGTATATCTGTGTAGTATTGTCAAGTACTTGACTCTGGTGTTGTGATAGTGTAGTAACAAGTACTGTATATATGTGTAGTATTGTCCAGTACTTGACTCTGGTGTTGTGACAGTGTAGTAACAAGTATATCTGTGTAGTATTGTCAAGTACTTGACTCTGGTGTTGTGATAGTGTAGTAACAAGTACTGGATATATGTGTAGTATTGACCAGTACTTGACTCTGGTGTTGTGATAGTTTAGTAACAAGTATATATGTGTAGTATTGTTCAGTACTTGACTCTGGTGTTGTGATAGTGTAGTAACAAGTATATATGTGTAGTATTGTCCAGTACTTGACTCTGGTGTTGTAATAGTGTAGTAACAAGTATATATGTGTAGTATTGTCCAGTACTTGACTCTGGTGTTGTAATAGTGTAGTAACAAGGATATTTGTGAATATTTTCATGTTAACTGAAAACATGAAACGTATAAAGTTATGTTTAACATGATAGTATCGTGAAAAGTAATATTGTGATATTTAAGTGTAGGAATGTTTTCTTACACTCCTGGTGAGTGTTGCTGAGACTCAGACTTGTTGTGTAGTTGTGTAGTTGTGTGACACTGAGGATGAAGATGAAGTTCACCGTCCGTGACCAACGATGTCAGAACAAGATTGTTGGCGTCAGATTCCATCCTGTCTTCTCATTGGTCGCCTCTCGACAGTCGCTGCGTTCGCTCGTAATCCCTCGTTAATCTGACGTCTTCTGCCTTTAACTCCAGGATTAGACCCTCCTCGTTAGTTGATTAGATGATTAGATGAACAATGATTAGATGATCAATGATTAGATGATCAGATAATCAATGATTAGATGATCAGATCATCAATGATTAGATGATCAGATAATCAATGATTAGATGATCAGTTAATCAATGATTAGATGATCAATGATTAGATGATTAGAGGATCAATGATTAGATGAATAGATGATCAATGATTAGATGATCAGATCATCAATGATTAGATGATCAGTTCATCAATGATTAGATGACCAGATGATCAATGATTAGATGATTAGAGGATCAATGATTAGATGAATAGATGATCAATGATTAGATGATCAGATCATCAATGATTAGATGATCAGTTCATCAATGATTAGATGATCAGATAATCAATGATTAGATTATCAGATCATCAATGATTAGATGATCAGATAATCAATGATTAGATGATCAGATAATCAATGATTAGATGATCAATGATTAGTTGTGGTGACTCAACAATGGTTTCAAGACTGACTTGATTCCCATGATCCTCCAGTCGTGACTCAACAATGGTTTCAAGACTGACTTGATTCCCATGATCCTCCAGTCGTGACTCAACAATGGTTTCAAGACTGACTTGATTCCCATGATCCTCCAGTCGTGACTCAACAATGGTTTCAAGACTGACTTGATTCCCATGATCCTCCAGTCGTGACTCAACAATGGTTTCAAGACTGACTTGATTCCTATGATCCTCCAGTCGTGACTCAACAATGGTTTCAAGACTGACTTGATTCCCATGATCCTCCAGTCGTGACTCAACAATGGTTTCAAGACTGACTTGATTCCCATGATCCTCCAGTCGTGACTCAACAATGGTTTCAAGACTGACTTGACTCCCATGATCCTCCAGTCGTGACTCAACAATGGTTTCAAGACTGACTTGATTCCCATGATCCTCCAGTCGTGACTCAACAATGGTTTCAAGACTGACTTGATTCCCATGATCCTCCAGTCGTGACTCAACAATGGTTTCAAGACTGACTTGATTCCCATGATCCTCCAGTCGTGACTCAACAATGGTTTCAAGACTGACTTGATTCCCATGATCCTCCAGTCGTGACTCAACAATGGTTTCAAGACTGACTTGATTCCCATGATCCTCCAGTCGTGACTCAACAATGGTTTCAAGACTGACTTGATTCCCATGATCCTCCAGTCGTGACTCAACAATGGTTTCAAGACTGACTTGATTCCCATGATCCTCCAGTCGTGACTCAACAATGGTTTCAAGACTGACTTGATTCCCATGATCCTCCAGTCGTGACTCAACAATGGTTTCAAGACTGACTTGATTCCCATGATCCTCCAGTCGTGACTCAACAATGGTTTCAAGACTGACTTGATTCCCATGATCCTCCAGTCGTGACTCAACAATGGTTTCAAGACTGACTTGATTCCCATGATCCTCCAGTCGTGACTCAACAATGGTTTCAAGACTGACTTGACTCCCATGATCCTCCAGTCGTGACTCAACAATGGTTTCAAGACTGACTTGACTCCCATGATCCTCCAGTCGTGACTCAACAATGGTTTCAAGACTGACTTGACTCCCATGATCCTCCAGTCGTGACTCAACAATGGTTTCAAGACTGACTTGACTCCCATGATCCTCCAGTCGTGACTCAACAATGGTTTCAAGACTGACTTGACTCCCATGATCCTCCAGTCGTGACTCAACAATGGTTTCAAGACTGACTTGACTCCCATGATCCTCCAGTCGTGACTCAACAATGGTTTCAAGACTGACTTGATTCCCATGATCCTCCAGTCGTGACTCAACAATGGTTTCAAGACTGACTTGATTCCCATGATCCTCCAGTCGTGACTCAACAATGGTTTCAAGACTGACTTGATTCCCATGATCCTCCAGTCGTGACTCAACAATGGTTTCAAGACTGACTTGACTCCCATGATCCTCCAGTCGTGACTCAACAATGGTTTCAAGACTGACTTGACTCCCATGATCCTCCAGTCGTGACTCAACAATGGTTTCAAGACTGACTTGATTCCCATGATCCTCCAGTCGTGACTCAACAATGGTTTCAAGACTGACTTGATTCCCATGATCCTCCAGTCGTGACTCAACAATGGTTTCAAGACTGACTTGATTCCCATGATCCTCCAGTCGTGACTCAACAATGGTTTCAAGACTGACTTGATTCCCATGATCCTCCAGTCGTGACTCAACAATGGTTTCAAGACTGACTTGATTCCCATGATCCTCCAGTCGTGACTCAACAATGGTTTCAAGACTGACTTGACTCCCATGATCCTCCAGTCGTGACTCAACAATGGTTTCAAGACTGACTTGATTCCCATGATCCTCCAGTCGTGACTCAACAATGGTTTCAAGACTGACTTGACTCCCATGATCCTCCAGTCGTGACTCAACAATGGTTTCAAGACTGACTTGACTCCCATGATCCTCCAGTCGTGACTCAACAATGGTTTCAAGACTGACTTGACTCCCATGATCCTCCAGTCGTGACTCAACAATGGTTTCAAGACTGACTTGACTCCCATGATCCTCCAGTCGTGACTCAACAATGGTTTCAAGACTGACTTGACTCCCATGATCCTCCAGTCGTGACTCAACAATGGTTTCAAGACTGACTTGACTCCCATGATCCTCCAGTCGTGACTCAACAATGGTTTCAAGACTGACTTGATTCCCATGATCCTCCAGTCGTGACTCAACAATGGTTTCAAGACTGACTTGATTCCCATGATCCTCCAGTCGTGACTCAACAATGGTTTCAAGACTGACTTGATTCCCATGATCCTCCAGTCGTGACTCAACAATGGTTTCAAGACTGACTTGACTCCCATGATCCTCCAGTCGTGACTCAACAATGGTTTCAAGACTGACTTGACTCCCATGATCCTCCAGTCGTGACTCAACAATGGTTTCAAGACTGACTTGATTCCCATGATCCTCCAGTCGTGACTCAACAATGGTTTCAAGACTGACTTGATTCCCATGATCCTCCAGTCGTGACTCAACAATGGTTTCAAGACTGACTTGATTCCCATGATCCTCCAGTCGTGACTCAACAATGGTTTCAAGACTGACTTGATTCCCATGATCCTCCAGTCGTGACTCAACAATGGTTTCAAGACTGACTTGATTCCCATGATCCTCCAGTCGTGACTCAACAATGGTTTCAAGACTGACTTGACTCCCATGATCCTCCAGTCGTGACTCAACAATGGTTTCAAGACTGACTTGATTCCCATGATCCTCCAGTCGTGACTCAACAATGGTTTCAAGACTGACTTGACTCCCATGATCCTCCAGTCGTGACTCAACAATGGTTTCAAGACTGACTTGACTCCCATGATCCTCCAGTCGTGACTCAACAATGGTTTCAAGACTGACTTGACTCCCATGATCCTCCAGTCGTGACTCAACAATGGTTTCAAGACTGACTTGACTCCCATGATCCTCCAGTCGTGACTCAACAATGGTTTCAAGACTGACTTGATTCCCATGATCCTCCAGTCGTGACTCAACAATGGTTTCAAGACTGACTTGACTCCCATGATCCTCCAGTCGTGACTCAACAATGGTTTCAAGACTGACTTGATTCCCATGATCCTCCAGTCGTGACTCAACAATGGTTTCAAGACTGACTTGACTCCCATGATCCTCCAGTCGTGACTCAACAATGGTTTCTCTCGCGTCAGCTCTTTACAACATTGTGTGGAGACGATCAGAGAGTTTTGTGTTTTGATATCTACAGCAGTACAGGAGCTTGTTTGTGGTTGTGTGTCCTACAGAGTGTTTCAGTTCCATCAAGACGTGACCTTTTGTTAAGACAATGGTTGTGTTGCCTCGACACACAAAGACGTTTGACTTCCTGACGAGACCAGACCAGAGAGCCGATCCCAGAGCGGACGTTTACAAAGATCATTGTCGTTACATTTGTCAGTAGACTTGTTCAAAAGTCCACACGAGGAGTACACAAGGGTGTGAGGATCTTTGTGTTACCGCGGGAAGTTGTCGTTCCAGCGACACACACTCGCTTCCTGTGTAAGCCCAAGTGAGACTCCAGAGTGATGGCAGGAAGATCTGTGCTGGTGGGAGATAAGAGTGTGTGTGTGTGTGTGTGCGTATGTGTATGTGTGTGTGTGTGTGCGCGCTCCCGGGTGTGGATCTCCACAAACAACACACCCGTTGAGACGCACAGGTCCATTTGAAGGATCCAGTGGTGTGTGTGTTCAAGGTGGTTCCTGTTCCTGCATGTATTACGTATTTACTGGATTGAATGTGTCGGCAGTTTTTCTTTGTCTTCTTGTTTTCACTGTAAACATCACCACCAGTGAAGAACCGCGTGAGTGAAGAACCGTGTGTGTGAAGAACCGCGTGTGTGAAGAACCGCGTGTGTGAAGAACCGCGTGTGTGAAGAACCGCGTGTGTGAAGAACCGCGTGTGTGAAGAACCGCGTGTGTGAAGAACCGCGTGTGTGAAGAACCGCGTGTGTGAAGAACCGCGTGTGTGAAGAACCGCGTGTGTGAAGAACCGCGTGTGTGAAGAACCGCGTGAGTGAAGAACCGCGTGTGTGAAGAACCGCGTGTGTGAAGAACCGCGTGAGTGAAGAACCGCGTGTGTGAAGAACCGCGTGAGTGAAGAACCGCGTGTGTGAAGAACCGCGTGTGTGAAGAACCGCGTGTGTGAAGAACCGCGTGAGTGAAGAACCGCGTGTGTGAAGAACCGCGTGTGTGAAGAACCGCGTGTGTGAAGAACCGCGTGTGTGAAGAACCGCGTGTGTGAAGAACCGCGTGTGTGAAGAACCGCGTGTGTGAAGAACCGCGTGAGTGAAGAACCGCGTGTGTGAAGAACCTCGTGTGTGAAGAACCTCGTGTGTGAAGAACCTCGTTTGTGAAGAACCGCGTTTGTGAAGAACCGCGTGTGTGAAGAACCGCGTGTGTGAAGAACCGCGTGTGTGAAGAACCGCGTGTGTGAAGAACCTCGTGTGTGAAGAACCTCGTTTGTGAAGAACCGCGTTTGTGAAGAACCGCGTGTGTGAAGAACCGCGTGTGTGAAGAACCGCGTGTGTGAAGAACCTCGTGTGTGAAGAACCTCGTGTGTGAAGAACCGCGTGTGTGAAGAACCGCGTGTGTGAAGAACCTCGTGTGTGAAGAACCTCGTGTGTGAAGAACCTCGTGTGTGAAGAACCTCGTGTGTGAAGAACCGTGTGAGTGAAGAACCGCGTGAGTGAAGAACCGCGTGAGTGAAGAACCGCGTGAGTGAAGAACCGCGTGAGTGAAGAACCGCGTGTGTGAAGAACCGCGTGTGTGAAGAACCTCGTGTGTGAAGAACCTCGTGTGTGAAGAACCTCGTGTGTGAAGAACCTCGTGAGTGAGGAACCGCGTGAGTGAAGAACCGCGTGAGTGAAGAACCGCGTGAGCGAAGAACCGCGTGTGTGTTTGTGTAGATCAACACGTACACAAGTTTCTTCCTGTAGATACTAATGTTTGTGTAGATCAACACGTACACAAGTGTCTTCCTGTAGATACTAATGTTTGTGTAGATCAACACGTACACAAGTGTCTTCATGTAGATACTAATGTTTGTGTAGATCAACACGTACACAAGTGTCTTCATGTAGATACTAATGTTTGTGTAGATCAACACGTACACAAGTGTCTTCCGGTAGATACTAATGTTTGTGTAGATCAACACGTACACAAGTGTCTTCATGTAGATACTAATGTTTGTGTAGATCAACACGTACACAAGTGTCTTCATGTAGATACTAATGTTTGTGTAGATCAACACGTACACAAGTGTCTTCATGTAGATACTAATGTTTGTGTAGATCAACACGTACACAAGTGTCTTCCGGTAGATACTAATGTTTGTGTAGATCAACACGTACACAAGTGTCTTCATGTAGATACTAATGTTTGTGTAGATCAACACGTACACAAGTGTCTTCATGTAGATACTAATGTTTGTGTAGTTCAACACGTACACAAATGTCTTCATGTAGATACTAATGTTTGTGTAGATCAACACGTACACAAGTGTCTTCATGTAGATACTAATGTTTGTGTAGATCAACACGTACACAAGTGTCTTCATGTAGATACTAATGTTTGTGTAGATCGACACGTACACAAGTGTCTTCATGTAGATACTAATGTTTGTGTAGATCAACACGTACACAAGTGTCTTCATGTAGATACTAATGTTTGTGTAGATCAACACGTACACAAGTGTCTTCATGTAGATACTAATGTTTGTGTAGATCAACACGTACACAAGTGTCTTCATGTAGATACTAATGTTTGTGTAGATCAACACGTACACAAGTGTCTTCATGTAGATACTAATGTTTGTGTAGATCAACACATACACAAGTGTCTTCCTGTAGATACTAATGTATGTGTAGATCAACACGTACACAAGTGTCTTCATGTAGATACTAATGTTTGTGTAGATCAACACGTACACAAGTGTCTTCCGGTAGATACTAATGTTTGTGTAGATCAACACGTACACAAGTGTCTTCATGTAGATACTAATGTTTGTGTAGATCAACACGTACACAAGTGTCTTCATGTAGATACTAATGTTTGTGTAGATCAACACGTACACAAGTGTCTTCATGTAGATACTAATGTTTGTGTAGATCAACACGTACACAAGTGTCTTCATGTAGATACTAATGTTTGTGTAGATCGACACGTACACAAGTGTCTTCATGTAGATACTAATGTTTGTGTAGATCAACACGTACACAAGTGTCTTCATGTAGATACTAATGTTTGTGTAGATCAACACGTACACAAGTGTCTTCATGTAGATACTAATGTTTGTGTAGATCAACACATACACAAGTGTCTTCCTGTAGATACTAATGTATGTGTAGATCAACACGTACACAAGTGTCTTCATGTAGATACTAATGTTTGTGTAGATCAACACGTACACAAGTGTCTTCATGTAGATACTAATGTTTGTGTAGATCAACACATACACAAGTGTCTTCCTGTAGATACTAATGTATGTGTAGATCAACACGTACACAAGTGTCTTCATGTAGATACTAATGTTTGTGTAGATCAACACGTACACAAGTGTCTTCCGGTAGATTCTAATGTTCTTCTTTTCTCAGCAAGACCTTGAGCATCTTACCTTCTAGTTTATAGTAGAAGATGAAACAAGTGGTCATAATGTTTTGGCAAATTAATGAAGCTTGAAAAGAAACAAAAGTTATAAAATAATAAAAGTTAGATTTTTAATTAAATCAGTCTCTAAAGAAATGATGTCACGAGTGACATGAAGAGTGTATTGTTCACACGACTGCAGAGTTTAAAGAGGTCAAGCTTAACTGATGACAGATGGTGTGTGTGTGCGTCTGTGTGTGTGCGTCTGTGTGTGTGCGTCTATGTGTGTGTCTCACATGAATGAGCTTGTCCCCGTGTCATGGCAGAGACATGTTTTCAAGCTCTAGCAACATCTGTTGTGTGAGTGTTGTCGTACACCACACATGTTGTGTAACTGAAGGGTTGTCGTACACCACACATGTTGTGTAACTGAAGGGTTGTCGTACACCACACATGTTGTGTAACTGAAGTGTTGTCATACACCACACACGTTGTGTAACTGAAGTGTTGTCGTACACCACACACGTTGTGTAACTAAAGTGTTGTCGTACACCACACATGTTGTGTAACTGAAGTGTTGTTGTACACCACACATGTTGTGTAACTGAAGTGTTGTCGTACACCACACATGCTCTGTAACTGAAGTGTTGTCATACACCACACATGTTGTGTAACTGAAGTGTTGTCGTACACCACACATGTTGTGTAACTGAAGTGTTGTCGTACACCACACATGTTGTGTAACTGAAGTGTTGTCGTACACCACACATGCTCTGTAACTGAAGTGTTGTCATACACCACACATGTTGTGTAACTGAAGTGTTGTCGTACACCACACATGTTGTGTAACTGAAGTGTTGTCGTACACCACACATGTTGTGTAACTGAAGTGTTGTCATACACCACACATGTTGTGTAACTGAAGTGTTGTCGTACACCACACATGTTGTGTAACTGAAGTGTTGTCGTACACCACACATGTTGTGTAACTGAAGTGTTGTCATACACCACACACGTTGTGTAACTGAAGTGTTGTCGTACACCACACATGCTGTGTAACTGAAGTGTTGTCATACACCACACACGTTGTGTAACTGAAGTGTTGTCGTACACAGCACACGTTGTGTAACTGAAGTGTTGTCATACACCACACACGTTGTGTAACTGAAGTGTTGTCGTACACAGCACACGTTGTGTAACTGAAGGGTTGTCGTTCACCACACAAGTTGTGTAACTGAAGTGTTGTCGTACACCACACATGTTGCGTAACTGAAGGGTTGTCGTACACCACACATGCTGTGTAACTGAAGGGTTGTCGTACACCACACACGTTGTGTAACTGAAGTGTTGTCGTACACCACACACGTTGTGTAACTGAAGTGTTGTCGTACACCACACATGTTGTGTAACTGAAGTGTTGTCGTACACCACACATGCTGTGTAACTGAAGTGTTGTCATACACCACACATGTTGTGTAACTGAAGTGTTGTCGTACACCACACATGTTGTGTAACTGAAGTGTTGTCGTACACCACACATGTTGTGTAACTGAAGTGTTGTCATACACCACACACGTTGTGTAACTGAAGTGTTGTCGTACACCACACATGCTGTGTAACTGAAGTGTTGTCATACACCACACACGTTGTGTAACTGAAGTGTTGTCGTACACCACACACGTTGTGTAACTGAAGTGTTGTCATACACCACACATGCTGTGTAACTGAAGTGTTGTCATACACCACACATGCTGTGTAACTGAAGGGTTGTCATACACCACACATGCTGTGTAACTGAAGTGTTGTCGTACACCACACATGTTGTGTAACTGAAGTGTTGTCGTACACCACACATGTTGTGTAACTGAAGTGTTGTCGTACACCACACATGCTCTGTAACTGAAGTGTTGTCATACACCACACATGTTGTGTAACTGAAGTGTTGTCGTACACCACACATGTTGTGTAACTGAAGTGTTGTCGTACACCACACATGTTGTGTAACTGAAGTGTTGTCGTACACCACACATGTTGTGTAACTGAAGTGTTGTCGTACACCACACATGTTGTGTAACTGAAGTGTTGTCGTACACCACACATGCTGTGTAACTGAAGTGTTGTCATACACCACACATGTTGTGTAACTGAAGTGTTGTCGTACACCACACATGTTGTGTAACTGAAGTGTTGTCATACACCACACACGTTGTGTAACTGAAGTGTTGTCGTACACCACACATGCTGTGTAACTGAAGTGTTGTCATACACCACACACGTTGTGTAACTGAAGTGTTGTCGTACACAGCACACGTTGTGTAACTGAAGTGTTGTCGTACACAGCACACGTTGTGTAACTGAAGTGTTGTCATACACCACACACGTTGTGTAACTGAAGTGTTGTCGTACACCACACACGTTGTGTAACTGAAGTGTTGTCATACACCACACATGCTGTGTAACTGAAGTGTTGTCATACACCACACATGCTGTGTAACTGAAGGGTTGTCGTACACCACACACGTTGTGTAACTGAAGTGTTGTCGTACACCACACATGTTGTGTAACTGAAGGGTTGTCATACACCACACATGCTGTGTAACTGAAGGGTTGTCATACACCACACATGCTGTGTAACTGAAGGGTTGTCGTACACCACACACGTTGTGTAACTGAAGTGTTGTCGTACACCACACACGTTGTGTAACTGAAGTGTTGTCGTACACCACACATGTTGTGTAACTGAAGTGTTGTCGTACACCACACATGCTGTGTAACTGAAGTGTTGTCATACACCACACATGTTGTGTAACTGAAGTGTTGTCGTACACCACACATGTTGTGTAACTGAAGTGTTGTCATACACCACACACGTTGTGTAACTGAAGTGTTGTCGTACACCACACATGCTGTGTAACTGAAGTGTTGTCATACACCACACACGTTGTGTAACTGAAGTGTTGTCGTACACCACACACGTTGTGTAACTGAAGTGTTGTCATACACCACACATGCTGTGTAACTGAAGTGTTGTCATACACCACACATGCTGTGTAACTGAAGTGTTGTCATACACCACACATGTTGTGTAACTGAAGTGTTGTCGTACACCACACATGCTGTGTAACTGAAGTGTTGTCATACACCACACATGTTGTGTAACTGAAGTGTTGTCGTACACCACAAACGTTGTGTAACTGAAGTGTTGTCGTACACCACACATGTTGTGTAACTGAAGTGTTGTCATACACCACACACGTTGTGTAACTGAAGTGTTGTCGTACACCACACATGCTGTGTAACTGAAGTGTTGTCATACACCACACACGTTGTGTAACTGAAGTGTTGTCGTACACCACACACGTTGTGTAACTGAAGTGTTGTCATACACCACACATGCTGTGTAACTGAAGTGTTGTCATACACCACACATGCTGTGTAACTGAAGGGTTGTCGTACACCACACACGTTGTGTAACTGAAGTGTTGTCATACAACACACATGCTGTGTAACTGAAGTGTTGTCGTACACCACACACGTTGTGTAACTGAAGTGTTGTCATACACCACACACGTTGTGTAACTGAAGTGTTGTCGTACACCACACATGTTGTGTAACTGAAGTGTTGTCATACACCACACACGTTGTGTAACTGAATTGTTGTCGTACACCACACATGCTGTGTAACTGAAGTGTTGTCATACACCACACACGTTGTGTAACTGAAGTGTTGTCGTACACCACACACGTTGTGTAACTGAAGTGTTGTCATACACCACACATGCTGTGTAACTGAAGTGTTGTCATACACCACACATGCTGTGTAACTGAAGGGTTGTCGTACACCACACACGTTGTGTAACTGAAGTGTTGTCATACACCACACATGCTGTGTAACTGAAGTGTTGTCATACACCACACACGTTGTGTAACTGAAGTGTTGTCATACACCACACATGCTGTGTAACTGAAGTGTTGTCATACACCACACACGTTGTGTAACTGAAGTGTTGTCATACACCACACATGCTGTGTAACTGAAGTGTTGTCATACACCACACATGCTGTGTAACTGAAGTGTTGTCATACACCAAAGTTAAAGTTATAAAGTTAAAGTTATAAAGTTATAAAGTTAAAGTTATAAAGTTATAAAGTTATAAAGTTAAAGTTATAAAGTTAAAGTTATAAAGTTAAAGTTATAAAGTCAAAGTTATAAAGTCAAAGTTATAAAGTTATAAAGTTATAAAGTTAAAGTTATAAAGTTAAAGTTATAAAGTTAAAGTTATAAAGTTAAAGTTATAAAGTTATAAAGTTAAAGTTATAAAGTTAAAGTTATAAAGTTAAAGTTATAAAGTTAAAGTTATAAAGTCAAAGTTATAAAGTTATAAAGTTATAAAGTTAAAGTTATAAAGTTAAAGTTATAAAGTCAAAGTTATGAAGTTAAAGTTATAAAGTTAAAGTTATAAAGTTATAAAGTTAAAGTTATAAAGTCAAAGTTATAAAGTTAAAGTTATAAAGTTAAAGTTATAAAGTCAAAGTTATAAAGTTAAAGTTATAAAGTTAAAGTTATAAAGTTAAAGTTATAAAGTCAAAGTTATAAAGTCAAAGTTATAAAGTTAAAGTTATAAAGTTAAAGTTATAAAGTTAAAGTTATAAAGTTATAAAGTTATAAAGTTAAAGTTATAAAGTTAAAGTTATAAAGTTAAAGTTTTAAAGTTAAAGTTTTAAAGTTAAAGTTATAAAGTTAAAGTTATAAAGTTAAAGTTATAAAGTTATAAAGTCAAAGTTATAAAGTTAAAGTTATAAAGTTAAAGTTATAAAGTTATAAAGTTAAAGTTATAAAGTTAAAGTTATAAAGTTAAAGTTTTAAAGTTAAAGTTTTAAAGTTAAAGTTTTAAAGTTATAAAGTTATAAAGTTAAAGTTATAAAGTCAAAGTTATAAAGTCAAAGTTATAAAGTTAAAGTTATAAAGTTATAAAGTTAAAGTTATAAAGTTAAAGTTATAAAGTTATAAAGTTAAAGTTATAAAGTTAAAGTTATAAAGTTATAAAGTTAAAGTTATAAAGTTATAAAGTTAAAGTTATAAAGTTATAAAGTTAAAGTTATAAAGTTAAAGTTATAAAGTTATAAAGTGACATCATCACGTCAAAGAACTAATGAAAACTAGTGTTTATTGTTTTGACAGGTTTCATGTTAGTGTCACTAGAGCAGGTGTGAGCGCCTTCTTGTGGTGATTCAAAGGCACTTCAAGCAGGAACCAAAGAACAGTCAACACTTCCTGCTTTTGTCTTCAACAACACACACACACACTCGTTACACACTCGTTACACACTCGTTACACACTCGTTACACACTGGTTACACACTCGTTACACACTCGTTACACACTCGTTACACACTGGTTACACACTGTTTCTCATGTGTTGCCTCACAGACGCTCATCTGTTTTCCTCACATTTGCATAAATAGGTCTTTCTTTTGTGTTGTGTGTCTTCACACAGCTCGTCAACCTCACCCGCCAATTGTTTGTCGTCGAGGATTAACACACTGACACACATGACACACACACACACATGTTAATCCAGCAAGATGGCGTCTCTGTCTCCTGACGCTTGTGTGTCTCTCAGACAAGGATTAGGTTTATTGAGTCTTGTGATCTCTACACAACTACACAACTGATTTCTACACAACTACACAACTGATCTCTACACAACTGATCTGTACACAACTACACAACTGATTTCTACACAACTACACAACTGATCTCTACACAACTACACAACTGATTTCTACACAACTACACAACTGATCTGTACACAACTACACAACTGATCTGTACACAACTACACAACTGATTTCTACACAACTACACAACTGATCTGTACACAACTGATCTGTACACAACTACACAACTGATTTCTACACAGCTACACAACTGATCTGTACACAACTACACAACTGATTTCTACACAGCTACACAACTGATCTGTACACAACTGATCTGTACACAACTACACAACTGATTTCTACACAGCTACACAACTGATCTGTACACAACTGATCTGTACACAACTACACAACTGATTTCTACACAGCTACACAACTGATCTGTACACAACTGATCTGTACACAACTACACAACTGATTTCTACACAGCTGAACAACTGATCTTTACACAACTGATCTGTACACAACTACACAACTGATCTGTACACAACTGATCTGCACATGACTGATCTGTACACAACTACACAACTGATCTCTACACAGATGATCTCTACACAACTGCTCTCTACACAACTGATCTGTACACAACTACACAACTGATCTGTACACAACTGATCTGTACACAACTGCTCTCTACACAACTGCTCTCTACACAACTGCACTCTACACAACTGATCTGTACACAACTGCTCTCTACACAACTGCTCTCTACACAACTGATCTGTACACAACTGCTCTCTACACAACTATATCACACATTAACACACTCCTGATAGTGTAGTAATATCACTCAAGACTCACACAAGAAGAAATGTTGTGTGTTGTGTAAACTTGGTAGAAGGTTCGTAACATGAACTTGTCGTTGGTTCTAGAACAAGATCCCTTGAGAAACAACATCCAGTCGCACTGAAGTTCTTGTAAAACAGTCGTACATCTTTGTCTGCGACATGTTGGTCTCGTCGTTAATCACCCCCTTCGTTATCTCGCTCTGCACCTGTGCTCGTCTAATCTCTTCTCATCCTCCACCCTATCATCTTCACCCTATCATCCTCCACCCTATCATCCTCCACCCTATCATCTTCACCCTATCATCCTCACCCTATCATCTTCACCCTATCATCCTCCACCCTATCATCCTCCACCCTATCATCTTCACCCTATCATCCTCCACCCTATCATCCTCCACCCTATCATCCTCCACCCTATCATCCTCCACCCTATCATCCTCCACCCTATCATCTTCACCCTATCATCTTCACCCTATCATCCTCCACCCTATCATCTTCACCCTATCATCCTCACCCTATCATCCTCCACCCCTCCTATCATCCTCCACCTATCATCCTCACCCTATCATCCTCACCCTATCATCCTCCACCCTATCATCCTCCACCCTATCATCCTCCACCCTATCATCTTCACCCTATCATCTTCACCCTATCATCCTCCACCCTATCATCTTCACCCTATCATCCTCCACCCTATCATCTTCACCCTATCATCTTCACCCTATCATCCTCCACCCTATCATCTTCACCCTATCATCCTCACCCTATCATCCTCCACCCTATCATCCTCCACCCTATCATCCTCTACCCTATCATCCTCCACCTATCATCCTCCACCCTATCATCCTCCACCCTATCATCCTCCACCCTATCATCCTCTACCCTATCATCCTCCACCCTGTCATCCTCACCTATCATCCTCCACCCTATCACCCTCCACCCTATCATCCTCCACCCTATCATCTTCACCCTATCATCCTCCACCCTATCATCCTCCACCCTGTCATCCTCACCTATCATCCTCCACCCTATCACCCTCCACCCTATCATCCTCCACCCTATCATCTTCACCCTATCATCCTCTACCCTATCATCCTCCACCCTATCATCCTCCACCCTATCATCCTCCACCCTATCACCCTCCACCCTATCATCCTCACCTATCATCCTCTACCCTATCATCCTCCACCCTATCATCTTCACCCTATCATCCTCCACCCTATCATCCTCCACCATGTCATCCTCCACCCTATCACCCTCCACCCTATCATCCTCACCTATCACCCTCCACCCTATCACCCTCCACCCTATCATCCTCCACCCTATCATCTCCACCCTATCATCTTCACCCTATCATCCTCCACCCTATCATCCTCCACCCTATCACCCTCCACCCTATCATCCTCCACCCTATCATCCTCCACCCTATCACCCTCCACCCTATCATCCTCACCTATCATCCTCTACCCTATCATCCTCCACCCTATCATCTTCACCCTATCATCCTCCACCCTATCATCCTCCACCATGTCATCCTCACCTATCATCCTCCACCCTATCATCCTCCACCCTATCATCCTCACCTATCATCCTCTACCCTATCATCTTCACCCTATCATCCTCCACCTATCATCCTCACCCTATCATCCTCCACCCTATCATCCTCCACCCTATCATCTTCACCCTATCATCCTCCACCCTATCATCCTCCACCCTATCATCTTCACCCTATCATCCTCCACCCTATCATCCTCCACCATGTCATCCTCACCTATCATCTTCACCCTATCATCCTCCACCCTATCATCCTCCACCCTATCATCCTCTACCCTATCATCCTCCACCCTGTCATCCTCACCTATCATCCTCCACCCTATCACCCTCCACCTATCATCCTCCACCCTATCATCTTCACCCTATCATCCTCCACCCTATCATCCTCCACCCTATCACCCTCCACCCTATCATCCTCACCTATCATCCTCTACCCTATCATCCTCCACCCTATCATCTTCCCTATCATCCTCCACCCTATCATCCTCCACCATGTCATCCTCACCTATCATCCTCCACCCTATCATCCTCCCACCCTATCATCCTCTACCCTATCATCCTCCACCCTGTCATCCTCACCTATCATCCTCCACCCTATCACCCTCCACCCTATCATCCTCCACCCTATCATCTTCACCCTATCATCCTCCACCCTATCATCCTCCACCCTGTCATCCTCACCTATCATCCTCCACCCTATCACCCTCCACCCTATCATCCTCCACCCTATCATCTTCACCCTATCATCCTCTACCCTATCATCCTCCACCCTATCATCCTCCACCCTATCATCCTCCACCCTATCACCCTCCACCCTATCATCCTCACCTATCATCCTCTACCCTATCATCCTCCACCCTATCATCTTCACCCTATCATCCTCCACCCTATCATCCTCCACCATGTCATCCTCACCTATCATCCTCCACCCTATCATCCTCCACCCTATCATCCTCCACCCTATCATCCTCCACCCTATCATCTTCACCCTATCATCCTCCACCCTATCATCCTCCACCCTATCATCCTCCACCCTATCATCCTCCACCCTATCATCTTCACCCTATCATCCTCCACCTATCATCCTCTACCCTATCATCCTCCACCCTATCATCTTCACCCTATCATCCTCCACCTATCATCCTCTACCCTATCATCCTCCACCCTATCATCCTCCACCCTATCATCCTCCACCATATCATCCTCACCCTATCATCCTCCACCCTATCATCCTCTACCCTATCATCCTCCACCCTATCATCCTCTACCCTATCATCCTCACCCTATCATCCTCCACCCTATCATCTCTACCCTATCATCCTCCACCCTATCATCCTCTACCCTATCATCCTCCACCCTATCACCCTCCACCCTATCATCCTCACCTATCATCCTCTACCCTATCATCCTCCACCCTATCATCTCACCCATCATCCTCCACCCTATCATCCCCACCATGTCATCCTCACCTATCATCCTCCACCCTATCATCCTCCACCCTATCATCCTCCACCCTATCATCCTCCACCCTATCATCCTCCACCCTATCATCCTCCACCCTATCATCCTCCACCCTATCATCCTCCACCCTATCATCCTCCACCCTATCATCTTCACCTATCATCCTCCACCTATCATCCTCACCCTATCATCTTCCACCCTATCATCCTCCACCCTATCATCTTCACCCTATCATCCTCCACCTATCATCCTCTACCCTATCATCCTCCACCCTATCATCTTCACCCTATCATCCTCCACCCTATCATCCTCCACCCTATCATCCTCTACCCTATCATCCTCCACCCTGTCATCCTCACCTATCATCCTCCACCCTATCACCCTCCATCCTATCATCCTCCACCCTATCATCTTCACCCTATCATCCTCCACCCTATCATCCTCCACCCTATCATCCTCCACCCTATCATCCTCCACCCTATCATCTTCACCCTATCATCCTCCACCTATCATCCTCACCCTATCATCCTCCACCTATCATCCTCTACCCTATCATCTTCCACCCGATCATCCTCCACCCTATCATCTTCACCCTATCATCCTCCACCTATCATCCTCTACCCTATCATCCTCCACCCTATCATCTTCACCCTATCATCCTCCACCCTATCATCCTCCACCCTATCATCCTCTACCCTATCATCCTCCACCCTGTCATCCTCACCTATCATCCTCCACCCTATCACCCTCCATCCTATCATCCTCCACCCTATCATCTTCACCCTATCATCCTCCACCCTATCATCCTCCACCCTGTCATCCTCCACCTATCATCCTCCACCCTATCACCCTCCACCCTATCATCCTCCACCCTATCATCTTCACCCTATCATCCTCCACCCTATCAGCCTCCACCCTATCATCCTCCACCCTATCATCCTCCACCCTATCATCCTCCACCCTATCATCCTCACCTATCATCCTCTACCCTATCATCCTCCACCCTATCATCTTCACCCTATCATCTTCACCCTATCATCCTCCACCCTATCATCCTCCACCATGTCATCCTCACCTATCATCCTCCACCCTATCATCCTCCACCCTATCATCCTCCACCCTATCATCCTCCACCCTATCATCCTTCACCCTATCATCCTCCACCCTATCATCCTCTACCCTATCACCCTCCACCCTATCATCCTCCACCCTATCATCCTCAACCTATCATCCTCTACCCTATCATCCTCCACCCTATCATCCTCCACCCTATCATCCTTCACCCTATCATCCTCCACCCTATCATCTCCACCCTATCATCTTCACCCTATCATCCTCCACCCTTATCATCCTCCACCCTATCATCCTCCACCCTATCATCTTCACCCTATCATCCTCCACCTATCATCCTCTACCCTATCATCCTCCACCCTATCATCCTCTACCCTATCATCCTCCACCCTATCATCCTCCACCCTATCATCTCCACCTATCATCCTCTACCCTATCATCCTCCACCCTATCATCCTCCACACCTATCATCCTCCACCCTATCATCCTCCACCCTATCATCCTCCACCCTATCATCCTCCACCCTATCATCCTTCACCCTATCATCCTCCACCTATCATCCTCTACCCTATCATCCTCCACCCTATCATCCTCTCACCCTATCATCCTCCACCCTATCATCTTCACCCTATCATCCTCCACCCTATCATCCTCCACCCTATCATCCTCCACCCTATCATCTTCACCCTATCATCCTCCACCTATCATCCTCTACCCTATCATCCTCCACCCTATCATCCTCCACCCTATCATCCTCCACCCTATCATCCTCTACCCTATCATCCTCCACCCTATCATCCTCCACCCTATCATCCTCCACCTATCATCCTCTACCCTATCATCCTCCACCCTATCATCCTCCACCCTATCATCCTCCACCCTATCATCCTCCACCTATCATCCTCCACCCTATCATCCTCCACCCTATCAGCCTCCACCCTATCATCCTCCACCCTATCATCCTCTACCCTATCATCCTCCACCCTATCATCCTCCACCCTATCATCCTCCACCCTATCATCCTCCACCCTATCATCCTCCACCTATCATCCTCTACCCTATCATCCTCCACCCTATCATCCTCCACCCTATCATCCTCCACCCTATCATCCTCCACCCTATCATCCTCCACCCTATCATCCTCCACCCTGTCATCCTCCACCCTATCATCCTCCACCCTATCATCCCTCCACCTATCATCCTCCACCCTATCATCTCCACCCTATCATCCTCCACCCTATCATCCTCCACCCTATCATCCTCCACCCTATCATCCTCCAACCTATCATCCTCCACCTATCATCCTCACCCTATCATCCTCCACCCTATCATCCTCCTACCCTATCATCCTCCACCCTATCATCCTCTACCCTATCATCCTCACCTATCATCACCCTATCATCCTCCACCCTATCATCCTCTACCCTATCATCCTCCACCCTATCATCTTCACCCTATCATCCTCCACCCTATCATCCTCCACCCTATCATCCTCTACCCTATCACCCTCCACCCTATCATCCTCCACCCTATCATCCTCACCTATCATCCTCTACCCTATCATCCCACCCTATCATCCTCCACCCTATCATCCTCCACCCTATCATCTTCACCCTATCATCCTCCACCCTATCATCCTCCACCCTATCATCCTCCAC